>NW_025384705.1:0-6906 GCF_016433145.1 Gracilinanus agilis
CTAGGTCTTATGTAGGAGGTGGCTGTAAAGCTTGCATGTATGTGTTAAGCTGAAAGCAGTTCATGAAAAAAGAAAAGAAGACCCTCACCAGTGGAAGGAGGAGGCAAGAAGCAACAGTTTTACCAACCTCCTCACTCAGTTAAATCCTCCAATGGGCTTTCTTCATACCTAGTCTTTGACCACTAAATAGAAGAAATGTATAGATTCAAAAAAACACTAGGCCATTTTCTGTTCTCAGATTAGTTAGAGACCAAATAAATGAAATTTATTATTTTCTCCTAGCATATATTTTTATTCTGACCTGGGGCAAGGTGGAATGGGGACCCCTAATATGAAGAACCTGGTCCTAGTATAGTGTTTATGCATTCCTTACAAGATCCAAATACACCAATAATCTCCTCAACATTCACTATATATCAGGAAAGTCAGCTAATCTATGATCCTAAAATTTCCCAGCCCCAGAAAATGACAGATTTGAAAGCCCAAAGATGGAAGGTGAAGAGGAGAAACTCTGTTTTTCTGATTCCTTTTCCTGATGGGCAGTGGGAGCATCAATACCTGTCTGTCTCCAACCTTTTAAGGAAATACTATTCAAGTGTATCTAGACTGGGGTTTGAGGTCTTCCATGGTAGAGCATTAATTCCATTTGGACAAAAGAAGGTTAAAGGGAAAGGCCCTGGAATTGAGCTATTCATAGATTTTCAAGTCTATGCCAAAAGCCATAGGAGAAAAATTACCAATATTGTTCCACTCATTTCTAAAGCCAATTCTGGGTGAACTAGAACTAATTCTTGATGGGGTTGGGAGAGACATGCCCTAGTCCAAAGCCTTCTGGAAAGAAGACCCCTTGAAATTCCCACACACCACCACTGCTGTGAGGGGAAAGAAGAATGGAGGGCACTGGGAATTAATATGTAAAGTAAAGGCCTTGGGAATTTGGGGGGAGACATGAAAAACCAGCATTGGGGATATCAGAAGATCAGGGAGGGGTGTGCAGTTTAGGGTACATTAGGCCATCTGATGCTGATGAAAATCAACATCCAGCCAATTCTGAGTGCAATGTGTCCCAATGCAAAGAGTAAGAGGAGAATCGGTTTAAAGCAGGTCAATGAAAACAACATTACCCCCTAGAAGACGATGGTGAAAACCACATCAATGCAAGTCGAAGGAGATCACTCTATTTTGCAAAATATAAAACTGTTTCATTGCAAATCTATGGAAACAATGTCACGGAGGCCAAGGGCTGTCATTTCGAGTCAGAGGAGGCCCACCTCACTTTGTAGCTGATAGCCAACGACGTCAAGGCAAATTACACCCCCTCTCACGGAGAGAAAAATCAAAGTTGAGAGAGAAATCAAAGTCATGAGAGGAACGTTCCATTTTAGACACACCCACGAGAGTTAGGAAACCAGGCACTCCTTCCAAGCTTTCCTAATGTATCACAGGCCCCAGCAAAGGATGCATTTCTGTACTAGGGAGAGAGAAAGGGTCTGGTATTAGGGACTTTGGAAGAGGGAGATGAGGTTGAGGCACCTAGATCTCTGCTGTGGGGATCCTTGTATCAATGCCCTTCTTATCCCAGCAAGGATGCTACCCAGTGGACTGTGGATTCAGAAGAAGTGTGGGATGCAAAGAAAGAGGAATGGGCCAATGGGAGGAAAAGGACAGCCTCAGAAGGAAGAAAGTGTGACCACAGCCAGATTACCAACAGAGTAATTAAATATCAATGGACAAGGGGAACAGAGGAATGAGAAAATGAAGACCCATCAACTGAGTGATCTTTCTCTTAGTCTATTCCCTATTTCCAATTTGAGGGAGAAGGAGGGAGAGAAAGAAATAATAAAATGAATATAGAGTAGCAGAGGGAAAAGGAGAAAAGGGGAAGGAGAAGGAGAAGGATAAACAGAGGAAAGAAGAAAAGAGAAGAAGAAATGGGAGTAGGGAAAGGAAGAGGAAGAAAATGGGGAAGGAAGGAAGAAAAGGGGGACAGGGGAAGAGAAAGAGAAGGTCCCAGAGAGATAAAGGAGGGAGGAATCAAATGTCTTCATAAATGTGCCAGAGGTCAGTTGCCTGCCTCCTTTTTTCAGACCCCCAGCTTGACCCCCTCCCATCATTTATTTGCCCCCACACACACTTCAGTGGCCCAAAAGAGGCCTGGGCAAAGAATTCACAGCACCTGTTATTAATCATCCAAGTAATAAGTGTCAGATGAGATTAATAAAAGTTGATGTCTCTGGGGAAAGGAAAAACCAGCCCATCCTCAAACCACCCAGAGAACAAACCATCTTCTCATCAGAACTCCAATCAGCAGTGCCCCATTTCTAACAAGTGACCATGAGAGAGTGGTAAGAAGAAAGTAGGAAGAGTGAACCAAAGAAAGGAGTGTATAAAGGCTTCTTTCTACCTAATGGAAAGATAAGTGGTTCTAATGCCAAATGGTCATTACCAAAATAATCAGAAAAGGTAAAGAAAAGACTGAATTGTCAAGTCTGTTTGGGTGGCAACAGGACTCAGGGCAAGCTATGAGAGACCAGGGTCATCAACAGTGTTCAAACTAGAAGGAGTAACAAATGAAGCTTTTAAATGGACAGGGAGGAAGCCTTGGCATCATCAGCTTCCCCAAGATAGGTCATGAGAGTGCCAGAGGGAAAAGTGAGGCCAAAGGCAAATTTATGGCAATAAGGAGAAAGGGGGACCAAGTAAGCCAAGGAATGTCAGTGTCCAAGCAAGAAAGAATGAGAGAAAGATTCTTAACATAGAAGCCTAGACAATGTCCCAGGGTACAGCACAGATAGGTAGAGTCCCCTGTCCAAGATTAGAGCTTAATAATTCTCTTAAAATCCTACGGAGATTAAGCAATTAAAGGCTGGCACGGAGTGTGATATCAGGATAAGGAAGCCGAACCTGTTGCCAACCCTTAACATTCTCTACCAACATATATGTATCTTCTGTATATGTCATCATAATTTCCAATTATGTCAAAGAGCCTAGGCTAACCCACCAGTTGTCTTGACTGAGAGCATTACATCTTGCCTCAGTTTCTTCAGCTATAAAAAGAAATGGGTATAATAACATCACATACCTTCCACAGTTATTGTGAAAGTCAAATGAGATACTTATAAAGCGATCAGCACAGTGCCTGGCACAAAGGAGATGCTAACTATTCTTCTTCTAATTCATTATATGACCCTGAATAAGGCCTTAGTTCCCTCCTCTAGAAAATGTAGACTTGGATTGCATGACATCTATGGTCCTTCCAGCTCCAAGATAAGGATCCTATGTGTCAACTGAAAAACTAACCCTGCCAATCCTCCATCTGAAAAACTGAGCCTGCAGGTTCTCAGATAACGGACAGATTAAGGAAATATGACGTTATAATTTTTCAGCCCAAATCGACCTTTCTCTCCAAAAGCCCAAGAGAGGAAGAGTAACCTCAAAGGCCCTTCCTTCAACAGGAAAAGAATAAAACACTCAAGTCCCTTGAAAACAGCATGGTGAGACTATCCTCCAAGTATGTAGCAGCTCAGACATCCTTCTGAGGAAGTATATACCTACAAACCTCTTCCCCCCACACACATGCATGCATGCACACACCTTCATGTATGCTCCTGCTATGTGAAGTCTAAGAGTCTTACCTTGACTTCTGATGAGTGCTGGGAAAAAATGGCCAGCCCAGGAAGGAAGAAAATGGGACAAGAATTATTATCCTGCTCCCCACCTCCAAACAGGGACTACTCTATGCCCTGTACTTATATTAAGTGGACTTTCAACTCAGGACTTAAAAATGAAAAAGTGTCTTTGTTCAAAAATCCTCTGAAGTTTGAGCTTGTGGTGATTTATGTAAATAAAATGTTAAATTAAAATGTAGGTGTTAATAAAATTAGATAAGTGATGGAATGGCTGTTCTTTTTTTAAAACCGATTGGCAATAAATTTCATAAATTCTGATTGCAGGTGATTCAGGCCATGAAAGCTTTGCCAACAATCGCCAGCAGAGGTCTATTACTGAAGTGGTATTAATATAGCCATCATCACCAATTCAAAGCAGATAATAAAGGACTGACACATTTATTATCATTATTAATTAACAGTTTTCTGAGATGGAATTAAATCAATATGCTGCTCTGATATCATTTTAACTAGTTATGCAAATCAAACATTTAGAGCCCATGAACAGATATAAATGCCATTCAAAATTCACTTCACACTTATTACTGTAATATCAGAACTTTCAGGCTTTGCTAGTAAAAAAGGGACTTAATGCTCATTTAATTACACTCAGACATAAAGCTTATGGAATGAAAGTTGAAATAGCTGATTAGTTAGGAAGTCACAGGAAGGCTATAACACTAGGGATAGACAATGAGATAATAATGTGAAAACGCAGGGCTTCTGCAGAGTGGTCCTGGCAGATCCTATTAAAAAAGAACAATGACATGGAGGAGAATATGTTTTAAAATTACGAAGTTGAAGAATCTTCTCTAAGTCCAGGAAGAAAGAGAAAGAAAGGAGGAGAAGAAAAATGAGAGGAGAAAAAAGAACCCACAACTTGTCATTTATATAAATAAGAAAACTGCCAGGTTAAATTGCCTAACGTTTCCTTCTAACTATATGATGATAATGACGACTGTTAAGCCTTATTCATGTAGAATGTAAAGTTCTCTTCCTAATGCAGTGAGGGAAAGAGATTGGGACCAGGTTTCTATAAGCCCATCCCCTCCTCTGGAGAGATGCTATGCTATACAAATCATGGGGAGCTCATGCCCTCTGGGTCCCTGAGGATCAGGAGAGGAATCTTAAAATGAAGCACAAAGAAGGAAAGACTAAAAGACTAAAAAATGTCTACACCATTTGACTGATAGATCTCATTGCTCAGCATATAACCTAAAGAGGTTAAAAAAAAAAAAAAGGTACCATGTTTAACAAAGTATTCAAAGCAAGGCTTTTTGTGGTAGCAAACCATTCACCACTCTGGGAATATAGTTGCCTCTCTTTCTAGATTCCCTTTATATATCATTTTCCCCATTAGAACTCGAGATCCTTGAGAATAGGGACCATCTAGATTTCTGGTATTTCTATCCCCAGCTCTTGGCACAGTGCCTCGTTGCCCATTTTAAGTGCTTAATAAATGTTTTATCATTCTTTCATCCAAAAAGTAGATGATCATTGATTGAAAAATGGCTTATTGTGGTTCTTAAAAGTAACAGAATATTACTGTGCAATAAGAAATGACAAATGTGAAGAATTCAGAGAGATATAGAAAGATTCATATGAACTGATGCATAGGGAAGTAATGTAAGTGGAAAATTATATACATAATGTCTACAACAGTGTAAAGAGAAAGCATGAAAACACTTAAAATGACCACTGAATTAGTTGTAATTGCCAAGTCTGATGCTGGAAAAGAATTGAGGAAATGTATTCCACCTCCATCCTTTGCAGAAGTGGAGACTCTAAGGAGGGAATATTTCATATGCTGCCAAAAAGAACTGATCTGTCAGTTGGTTTTGCTGAACTGTTTCTTCTCTTTTTGTCTTTGTACAAGGGAAAGTGTCAATGAGTAGGGGAAAAAAAGAGAGAAAAGGAGGAAGAAAAGAAGAAAAGAGGAAGTAAGAAATAAGGAGAGAAGAGAAAGCATGAGCCCTGTGAAATAAATATAAATACAATTACAAAATCAATATTTTATTGTCAAATTGCTTTAAGTAACCAATAAAAATTAAAGTAGAAGGAATCTATATTTGATATTTGGGATAATTCCCCATCTGTTAGAGTTAAGAGACTCTGAAACTAATCATCAACAGATGCTATGCTGCAAATATTGTTCTTTTTGGAGACTGGAGAATTCAACTCAAAAAACATTTCTTAAAATGTTATCTTTGTGCATTAGACTATTTATAATAGAGGTATTATAAAAATAAAAATAAGAAGCCCTGCCCTGAAGGAGCTCACTGTCCAGTGGTAGAAAGAGAAAGACCACTAAAGACAAGTACAAGACAAGTAAATGTAAGATGTTAATTAAATAAAGTACTAACTGGGGAGGAGAGAAGGAAAATCAGTACCTGAATTTGAAGTAACATGTGGATGAAGAGAGGGAAAAACTATGTTTTATTCTTATCTGTCATCTGATTCCCTGGTGATTAGGCAGTTGACTGATGGAGAAATACTGTCACCTTTCTCTAATTTTCTCTCCCTTCCTTTTTTTCCTTCCTATTATTCAAGTACTCCTTGATAACTAAATATTGCATTTTATGGCAAAAAAAAAAAGCTGGGAGAGGGAGAGATGAAGAAGTGCATTGTAGTCACATAGTTTTGCTGACCTCCTTTTGTGTTAGGAACTGAGGAATATACTTGAAAGGAAAATGCTTGTACCTCCCCAAGACACTAAAAATCTTTCCAGAACTGGGAAAATATACTTTGCTTAAAAATAACTCAGTTGATATGCAAGGGACAAAAAATATTTAACTGAAGGGAGATAAGAAGGAGGATTAACCTCCCTCCAGCTAGTTAATATAATGTAAGGAAAAGATAACAAATGTTTCATTAATTAATATGCTAATGCAATGCAAAGATATAATCTATTGCCTGTTATCTCTTTACCAAAAAAAAAAAAAAAGAAAGAAAGAAAGTTTAACTGATTGAATCAAAAAGGGAGCCTTTCTAGACCTTTAAAAAGCTAAACTTGCCAACTCTGAGAACAGGTGAAGCATTTCAGAATTCAAGGAAGAGAGCAACTTTGTGGAGGATGATCTTTGTGTGTCTATCCACAGGCAATGGGGTTCACTCAGATTTCCTCTCCTCCCCCCAATCACCATGGTAAAATATACACCTAGTAGGAGACACTACCACTACCTCTAGCAGAGAACAGAGAGAGAGAGAGAGAGAGAGAGAGAGAGAGAGAGAGAGAGAG
>NW_025384706.1:0-6037 GCF_016433145.1 Gracilinanus agilis
GGAGAGGAGAGGAGAGGAGAGGAGAGGAGAGGAGAGGGGAGGACAGGGGAGAAGAGAGAGAGAGAGAGAATGGAGTAATCCAACCCACTTCAGGTAGCTGAAAGAAAGGACGACTCTGGGAAGACCTGAGAAGAGCCCAGAGTCTCCATCAAGTCTGGGTTCTCAGCTTGCCGCGCTCTCTTGCTCCTGATGGGCAAGTTCCTTCATCGATCATTGTCCTTATCCTTCTATATATGCCTTCTCCGGTTTGCTTTGCTCCAACGTTGGATAAATGGATTTCTTGGCCACCTACTACTTGTGTTCATTGTGGAGCTGGCATTTGATGGGAAAGGAGTTAAGCCTTGGATACAGAGCTTGGGGTTCTCCTCCCTCAATAACGATATAGCAATGAGAGGTTGGAAGGGCAGGGAGGAGGCATAAGGGGAGCTCGGTGCCCCTCTCTTAGAATAGCCCCCACTTCCTGCTTCTCTTCCTGGTAGCATTTCAAGTGTCTCTTAGGCAAGAAGAGGCGAGGGCTGGCTCTTCTGCGGGAAAGCAGTGCAACGACTTCCTAACCGAAGAGGGGCCATAACTAACCCCGGGTGGCATTTGAGGCAACCCTTCAAAAATTGCCCTCCCAAGCCCCCCATTGACCTACCAGGCTACAAGGAGGGGGGAAATCCTTGCCACAAGCGGGGCCTCCCTACAGAGATGGATTGATTTGAGGAGAGTTGTCTCTCAGACCATCGAGGGCCATATTGTGTAGTTAGAGGAGGGAATGGGTATTTCCAGTGCTGCTGCCATATTTCTGAGCTTCCCAGCATTCCTGGGAGATGGAGGCTCTTACTATCCCCATTTGACCAAGGAGGAAATGGAGGCTGTTAAGTGACTTGCCCAGGGTCACCTGGGACCCAACCAGCCAGTGTGAGTACAAGTTGGGGAAGAGCCCACGTGGGGGCACTGCCTCAGGCTCCTCTGTGCAGAAACACAAAGCAGAAGGGAGGAGGCAGGAATGAAAGCTTTCTAAGTGGCCCGCCAGGTGCAGCGCTCTTTACAGCTAATGTTTCACTGGATCCCATGACAATAGATGTGACAGTGGAGAAAACAGAGGATCTGCACCTCCCTCAGGGTCACACAGGTTTGAACTTGGGTCTTCCAGCCCCCACACTCAGCCTTCTATCCACCTGGGGCTGCCAACGATGTCCATTGAGGAGATTCCCAGGAATGCCCACCATCCGATGGCTTTTTTTTTTTTTAACATTTAGTAATATTTATTTTTTAGAAAAGTTAACATGGTTACATGATTAATGTTCTTACTTTCCCCTTCACCCCCCCCACCTCACCCCCCCCCCCCATAGCCAATGCGCATTTCCACTGGTTTTAACACGTGTCATTGATCAAGACCTATTTCCAAATTGTTGATAGTTGCATTGGTGTGGTTGTTTCGAGTCCACATCCCCAATCATGTCCGCCTCAACCCATGTGTTCAAACAGTTACTTCTCTAATGTGTTTCCAATCCTGCAGTTCTTCCTCTGAATGTGGGTAGCGTCTTTTCCATAAATCCCTCAGAATTGTCCTGGGTCATTGCATTGCTGCTGGTACAGAAGTCCATTACATTCTATTTTACCACAGTATATCAGTCTCTGTGTACAATGTTCTTCTGGCTCTGCTCCTTTCACTCTGCATCAGTTCCTGGAGGTCTTTCCAGTTCACATGGAATTCCTCCAGTTTATTATTCCTTTGAGCACAATAGTATTCCATTACCAGCATATTTCACAATTTGTTCAGCCATTTCCCAATTGAACATCCGATGGCTTTTACGGATTCCCAAGAGCGAGTGGGGCGGTTCTTCCTCAAGAAACTGCAGGTCCCCCTGGGATTGTTGATCTGACAGAAGCCAGCCCCCAGCCCCTGCCTCCCAGAGAGGGAGGGAGGATCGAGGCAACGTGAAAAGCAACCGAGCTCACCAAGCGCGGGCTCCGTGAAAGCCAAGGGGCAGGCATGATTCCATGAGAAATCGCGAGTTCTGGATGTGCAGAGGCAGCTCCAGACTGATCTCTTTAAGGGCGGGTGGATTAGATTAGGATTAGAGAGAAGGGGAGACAGAGGATAATGCATGAGGGAAGACAATCGTTGTAGGCTACAGGTAAGATTGGTCACAAGCAGAGGTGATGTGAAAGGGCACGAGCTCGAGGGGTCCCCATACCTTGATCGAATGGACCAATGGATCAACCAACCCTCCATCTCTCCCTCTTTCCCTCTCCCTCCTTCTCCCGCCTCCAGCTCCTGCGGCAGCCAGTCCTGGAGTTTGGAACAACGTCAGGCATTGGAGGGGGAGTCAGAGGGCAGAGCAGGGTTCGAATCCTGCCTCTGCTCCTTTCTAGCTCCTTGGCCCCGCGAGAATGACCTCAGCTTCTTCTGTAATATAGCGGCCATTGCCAAAGAGCTCTGATTGAAGCCTTAGAGCCAAGGCAGCGTCCTTTCCCCAAAGGGCGGGCCGCTGCTACGCAGGCTGTGGCATCCCCACGCGCTAAGTCTGCCCAGTTGGCCGCAGGTGAGAAATTGGCGCCCCGGGATCCGTAGGGCATGGCGGGTGGGGGTGGGGGTGGCGGGCTGAAGGAGAGGAGCCCAAGGAGTTAGGAAAGGGATTCGCCCCTTAGAGACCTCCTTCCAGCCGGGTGGGGTTGAAAGGGAGTGCTTAGAGATCCCCTTGGCGCAGCAGCTGAGGGGGCGGCCACCAACTTTCCGGAGGCCACGCCCCTAGCCACGCCCCTAGCCACGCCCCATCCAAACCTTCTTGCTGGAGGAGGAGCGCGAGGGAGGCGACTCGGGCCGGACTCCTCCCACCAACACCTCCTCCCGCGTGCTCAATGACCAGTACTGGGAACCTGGCGGCCTCCGCAGAGAGCGTCTCCGAGGGTGCTGAGCGCAGCGGAGCCACCAGGCAGCGCAGGGCCGAGGTGCGGGTCGTGCCTGGAAAGGGCGGAGATTTGGGGGGCGGCCCAAGAGCTGCGAGCCCGGAGGGCCGCCCCCAGGTTCTAGGTCTGGGTTCTGGTTTGAGGTCCGGGGGCTGCACGGGGTGGGATTTGGAGCCCGTACGCTAAGCCAGGTGGGCGTGGCGGCTTCTAGGCCGCGGTTTCCTCTTCAGCTCCATCCCGATGGGCACTGGCGGGAGGAGGGGGGCACTCGGGTTGCGGGGCAGACGGGAGGGCCCTGGGAGGGACCGAAGGGCGCAGCCGAAGGAGCAGCGCTCCGGCCGGAGTCCTGACTCCAAGAGGCCTCAGTGGCTTTGGGCCCAAGACGAGGGAGGGGGCCAAGCTCGGGATCTCTGGGCCATGCCACCTAGGGGAGGGTCTTCCTAGCCCGTGCCCCCCTGCCATCCGGGCACCCTGGCCCTCATGTCGGCCCTTTGGGCCTCTGGGTGTGCCCCTCTCAGCTCCGGTCCCAGGTTAGCGCCCCAGAAGGAGAGGCCATGGAGACCTTGCTGCCCCAGCCCTCCAGGCAGTACGAGACCGACTTCGTCCTGGCCCAGCTGGGCCACTCTGTGGGCTTGGCGGCCTTCTGGAGGTTCCCTTACCTGTGCCACGAGAACGGAGGCGGTGAGCGGGGTCTGGATGCCCGGCTCTCTGAGGTTGTCCACGGTCGGAAGCCTAATGGGCCCTTCGAGGAGCAGAGCTGGGGCAGGCCTGGGGAAGGGGATGCCTGGGTCCTCAGGGGGAGGGCTGGAGGAGAGGCTAACTGGGTCCCTGAAGAGGGAGGCCTGGGGGAGGAAGGAAGCCACGTGGCCGGAGGGCCTGAGTGCCTTTGCCTTGGTTTCTCCCCCGCCCTGCCCAGGTTCCTTCATCATACCCTACGTGTTCCTGCTTTTTACCTTGGGCTTCCCCCTGATATTCATGGAGATGGCTTTGGGGCAGAACCTTCATTTTAGTGGCTGGAGGCAGATCCACCCCCGCATGTGGGGCTTGAACCTGGCCACCTGCCTGGTGAGGCTTGGGGCCCCTCCGGCTGCTCTCCCTGGGGTGGTGGCCATGGAGCCCGGCCTGGCTGAGGCCCTGACCTGCCTCCCCCCAGATATCCTTCATGCTGCGCCTCTACTATAATGCCGTCATCGCTTGGAGCATCTTCTACCTGGGCAACTCCTTCCAGTGCCCGCTGCCCTGGAGCCAGTGCCCAGAGGGGACCAACAGCACTACTGAGGGTGAGCGGGTGGCTTCGGGGCTGGGGGTCACCCCGCTTGCCTTGCCTCCGGCCCTGAGCACGCTCCCTCCCGGCCTGGCTCCCCAGATCCCGAGTGTGCCCGGACCGCGCCGTCCATCTATTTCTGGTTTCGGGAGACTCTGAAGGTCACCGAGAGCATCGAGGAAAGCGGCGGCCTCGTCTTCAGCCTCACCATCTGCCTCTTCTTCGTTTGGGTCTCCATCTTATTCATATGGCTCCAGGGCTTGCAGACCACAGGGAAGGTAAGAGGCCGGGCCGGTGGGTGCGCAGGCTCTCCCGGGACCCTCGCCGAGTGCCCACGCCACCTGCCACCCTCCAGATGCTCTACCTGTCCGTGCTGGGCCCCTACGCCGTCCTCATGTACTTCCTCATCCAAAGCTGCCTCCTGGAAGGGTCATTCTTTGGGATGCGCCACTTCATCCAGATCAAGGTGAGGCCCAGGAGGGGCCCCGGAGACCCGGGCTCACATCCTGGCTTCTCCGTGTCATGGCTGGGAGACCTGGGCAAGTCCCTGAGTGGGGCCTCAGTTTCCCCCCTCTGGAAAATGGGAGATAATAGCACCCTCACTCTTCATTGTCAAAGGGCTAAATAAGGGTTAAGATATTGGCATGGTGGCTGGAGTGCCAGGCCTAGAGGCAGGAAGCCCTCGGTTCAAATCCTGCCTCAGAAACTTACTAGCCACACGGCCCCAAGCAAGTCACTTCACCCTGTTGGCCTCCGTTTCCCCATCTGTCAAATGAGCCGGAGAAGGAAATGGCAAACCGCGCCAGAGCCCTCGCCAAGAAAAGCCCGAGCGGGGTCAGGGAGAGTGGGACAGGCCTGAGCCAGCTGGATGACCGGAAAGCCTTTGTACTTACTCCTCTGAAAGCCCCTCTGCCCCGGCCCTTCTCGGGGCACCCCTCGCCCTTTCCCTGGGTCTGGCCTCTCCCCGCTCTCCGGAGCCCCGACCGCCAGCTCCGGTCCTCCACGCGGCTCCCTCGTCCCGCAGAAGTCCCTCATCACCTCCACGAAGGTGTGGCGGCAGGCGGGAGCCCAGATGTTCATCAACACGGGGCTGGGCATCGGCAACATCGTCTTCCTGTACTCGTGCGCCACCAAGAACAACTGCGCCCAGGACGCCTTCATGCTCACCTTCTCCCACATGGCCTCGTGCCTGCTCACCACCCAGGTGATCTTCGGCATGCTGGGCTTCCAGGCGGCCATCTTCACGCGAAAGTGCGTCCTGAGGTGAGGGACGGCCGGGCAGAGCCGGGCAGAGCCGGACAGAGCCGGACAGAGCCAGGGAGCTGGGCAGAGCCGGGGAGCCGGGCAAAGACGGGCAGAGCCGGGTAGAGCTGGGCAAAGACGGGCAGAGCCAGGAAGCCGGGCAGAGCCGCACTCGCCTGCCTCGGGGCGAGCACTCTCAGCTAGCCCAACGCCCCATGGGCTGCCTGAGCCCAGGACCCGAGGCCTCCTTGTGCTTGGGGCACGTGGAGGAGGGAGACACCGAGGAACAGTCTGACACGAGGGATCCTTTCATTCAGTCACCCCGGGGTCTGTCCGGGAGACAACCTGGGCCCCTTGCAAAGAGAGGCGAGCAACCATAGCAAGGCCGCCCAGACTCTGCTCCCTCTTTTTTCTGGCTTCTGGGCCTCTTTTCATCCCCCATCCCACACTTGCACCCCTACCTACTGGACATTCCAGTTAGGGCCAGAGTCACAGCAGGCCCTCATACTTCTCCGCCAGTCTGGGACGAGAAGGAAAGAGGTGGGGGAGGGAGGGAGGGAGGGAAGTTGGGGAGGGAAGAAGGAAGGAAGGAAGGAAGGAAGGAAGGAAGGAAGGAAGGAAGGATGGAAGGAG
>NW_025384707.1:0-12933 GCF_016433145.1 Gracilinanus agilis
GCCCCGACCCACTCGGGGGCAGACTCCGCTCCTCTCACGGCCCTGTCTCTATCCCACCAGCACTGCCAGTTCTGCTATCTCTGCCCTCTGCTCTGCGAGACCGTCTGTGCCCCAGGTGAGCAAGGGCACTGGGGGTGGAGCCTCCTGGGGGCGGGGCCAGGGGTCTGAAGGTCCTGGGGAGGAGCCAGCCTCCCGAGGGGGCGGGGTGCTCTGGGGGCGGAGCCAGACGCTACCTGATTCTCCGAAAGAGGTACCTTCCGGGAGGAGGAGCCTACTCGGGGGCCGTGACCAACAGCCCCCTTGATTTCTGGGACCCAGGCTTCTCGGGGGGCGGGGCCTCACGGGAGAAGCCTTCCAGGGGGCGGGGCCAGAGATTTCTAGATGCTGACCATTACCCCCCTGTCGCCCTAGGAGGCTATGTGGACCACTTCTCATCCAACCTGTTTCAGTAAGTGGGAATGAGGCTGGGACTGTGTGTGGAGGCAGGTTGGGGGTGGGGCAGGGACCCGCCTCCCCTCCCTCTGATCCTCCCCTCCCCAACAGGGCTTTGGCGGAGATGGTGGAAACCCCGGAGTCGTGATGAACTTCAGGACAAATAGCCCCACCCCCACTCCCGGCTCCGCCCACTTATTTATTTCGAATAAACCCGATCCTCGCAGGGACCCGCGAGGGATTTCTGGGATTCTGGGCTGGAAGGACCATCTGGGTAACCCTCGCCCCAGAGGGCTAGGCTGAACCGTGAGAGGAAGGGGCGAACCCAGGGGTCCCTAGGAAATAAATGAGAGGAGGCGGATCTTTCGAAACAGTTTTCTTTCACCAAGATCACTGACATCTGAGGTGGGGGCACGAGGACGGAGGGGGCCCATCCCCCCCCTTCCACCGCCCCTGCCCCGGCGGATTCTCCCATGCAAAACAAAAACAAAAAACAAAACAAAACAAAACAAACCGGAGCCCGCGGGGAAGACCGGGGACTGGGCAGGGAAGGGACACCTAGGTTCCTCCTCTCCCTCCGTCCCACTCCCCGGAATAACGGGTCAGGGGGAGGGCAGGACGAGATCCAGGGTACGCGAGACACACGGACAGGGAAAGGGGCCCCCCAAACCCCACCCCAAAAATGCCTGCCTGGATAATCGGGACTTTGAGGCATCCCGGATAATCGGAAAAAACGAGGCTTCCACGTTCCCCCCCTTTCCCAAGGAAGGAAAGGGAGGGGGAGAGAGGAGGCGGGGCCTGTAGCAGCGAGTCCCCCGCGGGGGCGCGCCCGGGAGGACTGGGGCCCCGGGGCTGGAGAGGGGAAGGAGAACAGTGGGAAGGTAGGAGCAAGGGTCGGGTCACGCCCCGCCCCCAGCATGCGGCCCCTGAGGAGGCGAAGTTGAGTCCCCTCCTCCCCTCACTCGGAAACAGAAATAAATTACAAAGTAGCAAAAGGGAGGAGGAAGATTCCAAACTGCCCCCTCCCTTCCCGAAATCCAGTTCACGTGTATTGGCCAGAGGCTGAGACACGCCTCTCCCTCCCGGTCTGTACAAAATGGTTCAGTCCAGAGAGACTCGCTAGTCTCTCCGAACCCGGGCCCTTCCGCGGGTGAGTCCATTCTCCTGGAGCGGGGAGCAGAGGCGGACCTTCATCTCCCCCTACTGAGGCTCCTCCTGAGCGCGCCCACCTGTACTGGAGGAGGGGGGAGGGCAGGTCAGGAAGCTCGGAAAGCCGTGGCTCCGCTACTCCGGAAGGCCCCCTCACCTGGCTGAGCATTAACAGGAGTATGTCCGCACGGAGACTCCGCCATCCGCCCGCGGGCTCCCCGAAGGAGGGCCTAGGATTGGGGCAGGGGATAAAGTCAGGCGGAACCTCTCTTCCTCCAAGGAGAGAGCCAGTTGGTTTGACCCATTCCTACTCCGCCCCGCCCCCTCCCAATCAGCAACTTTATTAAGCCACAGCTATATGCAAGAACCTCGGAGATTAGACTGAAAAGGAGTTTAGAGTTTGGGAGAGAGCGGGTGGCTGACCTTCCCCCTTTTCCTTGAGGAGCGAGTAAAAAATTCCATTAGAGTGAAGAACCTTTAAAAAAAAACCTCCCCCCATAGTATCTCCTTATTCCTCCCCCACACAGCACAGCAGTCATTTCCCCGGCCCGCAGCTCGGGACTCGCCTAGAGCCCCTTCCCCAACCTCGGGGTTCCTGGGTAGCCCCTCCTTTGTCTTCCTAGTCTCGTCAACCCCTACCTGCACTATCTCCTTAACCCAAAAGACTGATAATTTTCAGAGATTAGGCTCCAGGAATGTACCAGGGCCCTTCCTCCACACACACCCCGACACCCTCGCGTTCTAAGAATCCACAGCCAAACGCCCTCAGCCCACCGTAATCCACCCGCCCGAGATCCTAGTCCCTCCGTTTATAATGAGCTTTTCCGCCACCTGGTGGGCGCCTCGGGCCAGTCCATCTCTGCCAGAAGGCCCAACGGCTGGTAGAGAACTCACCGTCGGGCTGCAGCTTACGCAGAGGGAGGCCCGGGGAACCCAAGGCTCCCGCGGCGGCCGAGCGGAAATTGGGGGGCAGCATCTCGGCTGAGTCAGGGCTGACTCCGCGCAAGTCCTTCTCTCGGAACATTTTCCGCCACGACGGGGAGCGACTGAAAGACTTGGCGCTGTCCTAGGGAGGAGAAGGGACAGAGAGCCGTTTACTGTCCAGGCCCTGGGCTGGCAGGGGTTGGCTCCCCTTCCCGCCGCCCCCCCCAGACGAGCACCCAGCCTGGGAGGCCCTTACCTCGTCCAGCCTCCGATCAGTGCCCATGGAAATGAGGTTCCCGAACTCTTTCTCCAGCAGCTGCCGGGCCTGGGAAGACAGCGTAGGTGAGCAGGCTAGGATCGCCTCATACTTAACTGCCGCACTCGTCCCTGCCACCCCCCAGGCTGGCTGCCAGCCCGACCTGCGCGTTTTGTGTCGGGATCTGCAGCAGCAAGGCCAGGTCGGAGCAGTCGAAGGTCTCGTCCAGGGCCAGCAGGGCCCCGTGCACGCCGCTCTCAGACAGGTTTCCAGCAAACTCCTTCAGCCCCAAGCCTGACACCCAGCCCATCACTCGCTCATTCGACCACACCATCACGTCTGAGGAAAATGGAGGAGAGGTGGCCTTGAATGCCAACACCAACCCAACCCTCTCAGCCCATCCATAGGAGTCCTGGAGGGGAGGGGCGAAGCCTTTGAACACCAACACCCATCCCACCGCCCCTGCCCAGATCATAGGACCCCACCGTTAAGGTGGGTGGAGGAGTTCTGAATACTAAATATGATCCCCAGATTTCTCCCCAGTTCTTTCCTGCCTGGGTCCTCACCCTTGCACAGCCCACATCTTTGAGGAAGGGGGTCTGAGCCCTGAACGCCAGCACCAGTCCCCCAGTCGCACCTCTTACGTGGCTCTGACTTTCCTCTCGCCTCCGCTCCAGGTCTTTACGGTCATAGTTGAGCCTCTTCAAACACATAATCCCATAGTGGAGACTCACTCTGGGGAGGTTAGGGCCAGAAGAGTGGTTGGGTTATGCATGGCAGCGGGGAGGAGCTAAAATCCAAATCCTTTAAGGGGCGGGGTACTCCCGGAAACTTCAGTTTTAAGCTGGCCACCGTATCCATTAGCCACTGCAACTCCCCCCTCCCCGCGGTGGAACTTCCAGGAGGCCGTTTTCAATGGACACTGTGTTCTGCCCGCCCCGCGGTCACTGTACCCTCCCATGGGCGGGACTTCCCAAGAGCTAGTTTCCATTGGCCATCGGCCCCCACCTGTGGAAGCTGTCTACCATCTTGAGCTGGCCCCGAAGCTCTTTCTTGTTGAGGTGATCGAGCATGCGAGCGTCAACTAAGGATTCCATGAAGTAGCTGCGGTACTGGGGCAGCCCCAGGCTGGGCAGCCAGTCGTTTCCCACCCACTCGTGGTTCATGTCGCCGTAGGCCAGGATCTGGGGCCAGTGGGGAGTGGGGAGTGCACAAACTCAGGAACAAGGATGAGATATTGAGAGGTCCAACATCTCTCCCTTTCCTGCACTGGCACCTTCCAAGAACTCCCATCTCAACGCAAAGGAACAGTCCTTGAGCTAAGCCCCCTCATACCTAATGGGAAAGTCCGCCGACTGCCCCATCCGGAGAATGGGATAGTGCAACTGATAGTTTCCCTCACTTGTTCAATCCCAACCCCTAGTACGAAAGCTCGCTATCGAGAGAATGAGCTAATCATCTTCAATCCTCCTCCCTCCCCAACAATGGAAACAATCTTCATCTACTACACAGGAAGGATCTTGACAATGGTTCCTCCCAGCACTTCTTCCCCCTCCAACTGCGATGACAATGGAACATTCCAGAGCTCAGGCACCATGCAACCCGCGGTGATAATAATGGTTCAACCCAGAGTGAGCCTTCCCCCTCCCTTGGCGATAAGGGGACGTTCCGCGGCGCAGTAACACAGCCAGCGCAGGCGCACACAGATTCTGATGACAATGGTTCAGTCCAGAGCGTCTCCCTCCCCTGTTCCCCCCCAGCCCACGATGACAATGGAACGGCTCAGGCAGGGGCAGGAGCGGGGAGAAGGTGGAGGAGCCATGCAGTCCGCGCGCAGGCGCAGACGGGATCACCTGCTCCCAGCTGATCTCCTTGGGCTCCTGGCGCCACAGCCGCGGGGAGCGCGAGGGGAGGGGCGAGAAAAGGGGAGGGGGCGGGTTACGGCGCGGGAGGGGCCGGGATGGACCGGTCACCTCCTCCCTTTCCTCCTCCCCCTCCTTGTCCCCGCCCTCTCAGTGCCGGTTACACTCACTGGCTTAGTGGCGGCTGTGAGGGACTCCATCTCCTCATGGGTCATCCAAACGTTGCCGGTGCACTGCAAGAGGTGGGAATGGCATTAGGAGCGAAGCCCCGCAGGCCAAGCCCCAACCTGGACCGCGGCGTGGGATCAGGAGCTCTAAGGGAGGGGCCGGGCCCTGGCGGATCCCTAAAGCTCCGCGGACGATTCGCACCCAGTGGGACCGGTGGGAGAGCCCCGAGCTCACCCTTTTCTGCCGCTTAGTATCTGCCATGGTGACCCTGCCTGGCCCTCTGGCTCTGTTATTTCGGGCTCTGCCTGGGCCTCAATGGGATCATGGATTCTGAGCTGGAGGGGAGTCTCAATCTGAAGCCCTCGTTTTACAAATAAGGGAACTGGGGTACAGGGAGGTTAAGGGCTCTAAACGAAGCCGGAAACGTGGCAGAGGCGATTTGTGCCAGCTGGTTAGGAAGTCCTCAGTTCAAATCCCGCCTGTGAGACCCTGCCCTGCGCAAGTGGTTGACCTCTCCCTCAGTTTCCTCAACTGTAAAGTGAGAAGAATGAGAGTAGCCACCTCCCAGGGTTGCTGTGAGCACCCACTGAGATCACATTCCTAAAATCACTTAGTTAGAAAGTTGAGGGATTACACCATCCCTGACTACACCTGGAGGGCCAGGGATGGCTATTGGGGTCCCCAAATTCCCCACTCACCTCTGTGTGTCTCTGCCTATCTCTGTGTCTGTTTCTGTCTGTCTGTCTCTGTCTCTGTTTCTCTGTGTCTACCTCTTATTCAACTGGGGGGAGGGGCTGCCAGCTCTGGGAAGCCTCCTCTCCTGCTGGACGGAGCTGAGCCTGAGCCCAGGGGCCAGCGGGAGGGGTGGGCTCACCGTTCGGGAGGAGGCTGGTGCTGAAGGGGAGGTGAGGGACACCATCTCCTGGATGGCCAGCCGGAGCTTGAGCCGGTGCAGGGGGTTGCTGATGCCGATCTCCCGTTGGATTTCCGTGTCGGACAGGTTGGCCATGATGGCCCCGCTCTTCACATTGGCCCGGCAGGCGGCCACATACCAGGCTGGCATCCCCACCCACAGCTGCCCCGGGGAGAGAGACGGGAACAGGCACGGGGATACCCAGGAGATCCAGAGATGGAGGGAGGAAAGGGAACAAAGGAGGGCCGGGCCAGGAGGGAGACACAGAGAAGGACAGTCAAAAGAGAGATGGGAGAGCAGAGGAAGGAGACAAATAGAAAGGTTCAGGCACTCGTTTCTGAGCCCTTTCCTCCCCCTCCCTCTCCCAGGACCAGGGCCCCTCCCTCTCTGCTTTCCCATTGCCAGGGCACACACACAGGGAGGGCACTGGGCGAGCACCAGCTGGATGATGTCCAGGCCGCCTGATCTGGGGGTCTGTGTGGGAGGGAGGGGGCCCAATACCTCCAACCAGGAGACAACGGTGGGTCCATCCCAGGCAGCAAAGGGCAGGCCCTGTCGACAGGCTTCCTCCAAGAGCTCATGCCTGGAGGTTCAATGAGCCAGGGTGAGAGAATTTCCCATGCGGTGCCAGAGAACTGTCCTTGGTGCTGCTCCCTTGAGGAGACTGTCTGAGGCTCCCAGGCTTCCCAGGACCACCAGGGACGACTCCTTTCCCAACCAACCCCATGGAGCCAAGCAGAGCCTAGCTCCGGCACTCTTTCTGCAGCCTCCCTCCTCCCTGGCCCCCTAGCCCAAGCCCTGCTCACTTCCTCTTGTTCCTTCGGTCTTTATCTCCGGGAGGCCCTGTGAGCTTTGACAGCCCCAGAGGGTCAGCAGGGGACATCTCATCTGAGGGGGTACCGGCTGTGGGACAGAGAAAAGGGCCAGGAAGGATAGGGAGGGTGAGCAGGGGCCTTGGACTCCCTTCTCCCATAACAGCATTCCCAAGAAAAACTCCCACAGGAAATCCCAAAGGAGGGTCCTGGACCTACCCAGAGAGGGCCCATCTCGGCCTGGAGGGCCTCCCAGGCGGCCCTTCTCCTTCTTGCCAAAGAGGCGGCCAATGGAGGACTTAATGCTCTTCTTCTTGGGGGCCTTATGAAGGGGGTCTGGGGCCCCTTCGCTGTTGTCAGAAGGAGGGGGAAAGCGGTATGATGAGGACAGTTCCACAGCCCAGCCCTCCCTCCCATCAAATAGGAAGCAGCTATGAGTGAGGGTTCTGGGCTCCACTCTGCCATTCATTTAACCTGTGACCCTGGGCAAGTTTCTATCCCATCTCCGGGACTCAGTTTGCCTGGCTATAAAATGGGAGTTTGGACCAGATTTCAAAGGCTTCTCTAGGTCTTCCATTCTTTGAAGTCGCTGCTCCATCACAGCCACACTGGGTGGCCTCCAGGTCCCTGCCCTCTTGAGACCAATTTTCTTTCTTGTAAAATGAGGGATGCTGGGAGGCTGGGGTGGGGGTGGGGGTTCTCTGAAGGACCTCAAAATCTGTCGCTTCTAAACTTATGAGCCTGTGAGTTCTTGACTGAAGGCATTCGCTGAGTTGTTAGCTAAATGCCTTTTCCACACCTGAGCACACAGGCCCCTTTGCAATAGGCGCACAGTAGGGCTATAGAATGAATCACCGAGGGAATAACCTCAGGAAGATTCCAGAGTTTTTCTGGAGGGGAGCATGAGCCCTGCCTGCCCACTGTACCACTGGACGTGTCCTTGGCCCTCTTGGGGAGCTTCTGAACCTTGGACGGGAGCCTGACGCCCAGATCTGAACGCTGTGGCCTCCCTGGGCCCAACACAGCTGCATGGCCTGGATCGTGCCCCCTCCCCTGACCTCGGAGAAGCTGACCTGGGCCGAGCAGGACTCCCATCCTCCAGGGAGCCCCCAGCCTGAAGAGCTAGGGCCTGGGTCATCTTTTCAAGGCGGGCAGATCGTGGTGTGGGGGGCGGCGTGTCCCCAGAGACAACACCGTCCTCTCTGGGCACATGGTTCTGCAGACAGAAAGGAATCCCGAGCATCAGGCACTTAACCTGCCCTCACCAGTGACTCGTAGCAGCTGGGACAAGACAGAGGCTTGGGCAGCCATTCCTCCAGTCTGGCCATGGCTCACTAAGGCTCTCTATTGTCAGCTATTTCCTGCCCCTGATGCTGTTGCAGGACCCAGTCTGGCCCATGATGCCTCCCAAGAAACCCCATTTGAGGGAGTTGGGAGCTCATATCTTGGAGAAAAATCCCTCTTTACCCAGAGAGGCTGTTCCCCTCAGGACCCCGAGGTCAGCGGGGCTCGAAGAGTCCCCATGGGGGGAATCTCCTGGGAGCCCCAGTTCGTGGTGGAATCTAGGCCTAACATCAGGGCCTTGGACAAATGACCACCCCTCTGTGATCCCTTAGGCTATTTCTTTCTTCTGAGGCTCCTTTGAACCCCAGACTCTGGGGAGAAGGAACCCAGACAAGTGGCATTCTCTCTCTTGGTCACTTCCTCCTGACTTGCAGCCCAGCCATGCAGGGTTCCCTGAGTTCCTTGGGGTTTTCATGTTCTACTCCTGACTCCCTGAAAACCTGGCCTCTTCACTGGGGGGGGCCTGCAGTTTTCTGGGTCCCAAGGCCAGGGCCTCATTTTCTGACAGCCTCAGCCCCTGGGTCCCCTTAGGGAAAGTCTGCAATCCAGAAGAGAGCCCTGGGTGAGGATGTGGGTTGTTTGAGTAGGGGGGGCTTTCCCTGATCTCCATAGTTGTCTGGGGTTCCCGGGCCAGCCAGTCTAGAGAGGCCACACTGGTTGTTTGTGGCACCCATAGGCCCTTGGGGGGGAGCCAGGGGAACCAAGCACTCACAGGCTTCTCTGCAGTGTTGCTAGTGCTGTTGGCTGGAGCTTCCCGAGCAGGGCTAGGTGGGGCAGGGCGTGGGGTGGAGTGGCCAGAGCTGGGGGGCGAAGGACTGGCCAGGGTGGATGTAGTCAGGGAAGGCGGAAGGGAGCAGCTGGCCCGGTAGCGTCCCAGGGAGTCCAGGCCAGAGCCAGACACCCTGCTCTCCAGCTCCTCTGCCCGCTGCTCTGTTGTCTCCTTCTCCTCCTGGATAAGCCTGGAGGAGAGGTGCACAGGGGCCCAGGATCAGGGGTCAATCCTGCCAGCTTCCTGGAGGTGGTATCCCCAAGGGAGAGGCAGCACTGGCCCCGATCCCAAACCCCAAACCCCAGACTCGCACTTGATTTCCTTATTGATGGCCTCAAGCTGCTCCTGCAGCATTATAGCGAGGGTCTGCACATCGGCCTGCCCACTGGGCGACAGCAGCTCGGGTCCGAACAGACCCTCAGGTTCATCCTCATCAGAGCCCTCCAGGTCTGCTTCGAAAGGTCCTGCACCTGAGCCTGGCCCAGTCCCGGAGCCAGAGGAAGGTTCCCGGCCTGCCACACGATCTGCCCAATCCTGAGCCTGAGGGAAAAGGAACCTCCCTGTTGTTTGTGCAATGGGCACCACCCCAAGACTCGCCCCCAACGGCCTAGACTCCCCAGCTGGTCATCTCAGGAAAGGAACCTGGGGTTCTGGTCTGGCCAGTGGCCACCTCCTCCCTGCAGCCCCTCCCCTTCACCCCCAGGACCTCCTCCTCCAAGCTGTCCCTCACGACTCAGACCTTGGCTGGCTCATCCTTGGTGCCAGGCCAGCGGCCCCCTCTCTTGCCCACCCGGCCTCCAGGGGCACCATAAGGGTCCAGGTGAGCACCCGATGGCAGCGTTGGGGCCTGAGAGTAGCGCAGCTCCAGAGCACTGCCGGGGAGGGACCTGCAGCGGATAAAGAGCCACACAGGGAATAAGAAGGGGCTTAGAGATCCTCCAGGCCAGCCCATGAAACCAGGAGTGCACAAGAGCATCGCCCATGTCAGATGCTCAAGCTGGAGGTGAGACTTGTCATTGCATCCCGCTGCCTAGACTTTCCCAGAACAAAGATATTGCCCCAAGGATTCCCAGCAGCCCCTAGGTTCTCCTCGTCTGCCCGGGCCTGGTGGGGAAACTGAGGCCCGGAGAAAGTCCTTCAGAATCTGGGAACAGGTCCAGCTGGCTTCCACGGCCCCACGCTGCCCTTTGTCCCCTCCCACCAGGACCCCCGTCCTCCAATGCGACAAGCATTTCAGCCCCCAGCCACTGGCCCCGTGGGGTTCCCGGGAGTCACCTGGAGTAGGAGGAAGGCGGCCGCCCTCGCAGCTGGTCGATCTCCATCTGCATTCGCTCCATCTCCGCCAGGAGCTGCTCCTGGGGGACGGGGAGGGGGGCGCGAAGGCGAGGCTTAGCGCGAAGCTCCTCCCCCTACCTAGGCCCCACCTCCCTCCACGGATCTATCTAGTCTGGCCTCGCTCAGGCCACGCCTCCCCCGGCCTCTTCCTGTACGAGTCCCCCTGGTAGCTCTGAGGTCACGCCCACTTCCCGGGAAGTCCCGCCCCTCTCTCTTGGCTCCGCCCCCGGCCTCACCTTGTTGAGCAGCAGCTCATCCTGCAGCTTCTTCATGCTGGCAATCTCCTCGCTTAGCGTGTTCTGGGAGGAGGAAGGTTAACACGCGGGGCTAGGAGGCCTCCGAGCATTCTCGGTATGTCCCAGTGGGGCATGCGGACCGCTGAGGACCCCTTCTTTTGCCTGCCTCCAGGAAGGGACGCCCCAGCCCGGGATTCGAAACCCTATCAAGGCGTTAGCTGGGCCCCCCCCCTGGGGAAAAACTGGGAAAATCGGACAGAGCCTATTTCTAGATCCCTGGCTGTGGGGTCTCCAAAGACCTGGAGTCCTGGGGAGGAATGGGACTGGGTCTAGGAGGGACAAAGTCTTCTGGCCCCCTTTCTCTTGGAATCCTCCCATTCTGGCTTGTGGGAGAACAGGATTGGTGGAAAGGAGGCCAACTTCCCTTGAGCTGCCTATGATCTTCTGGAGTGGAGACCCTTTGGGCCACCCCTTAGCACAACCTCATTAGGGTTCTGGACCTGCCAGTCCTTACCATCTCCTCAGGATTTCCTGGAAACCCTTCGTACTCCACTTGATGGCTTCTCACCTTCACTACTTGTGTCACTTCCTATTCATTAATGCTTCCTCTGTCTCTGTGTGTCTCTGTTTGTCTCTGTGTCTCTAACTCTTTCAGTCTATCTTTGACTATCTCTGTGTGTGTCTCTGTCTCTGACTCCGTCTCTGTCTCTCTGACTATCTTTGGCTCTGTGTGTCTATTTGACTCTGACTCAATCTCTGCCTCTGTCTCTGTGTCTCTCTCTTCTAATTTATTCTCCACAGAGTTTGGGAGCTGTAACTTTTTATCAATTGGACTCTGACCCTGTCAGTAAACTTTCTAATGCTTCTAAGAACAAATAAAGAGGGGCAGCTGGGAAGCTCAGTGGATTGAGAGTCAGGCCTAGAGACTGGAGGTCCTAGGTTCAAATCCTGCCTCAGACACTTCCCAGCTGTGTGATCCTGGACAAGTCACTTGATACCCACTGCCCACCCTTACCACTCTTCCACCAAGGAACCAATACATAGAAGTTAAGGGCTTAAAAAAATTAAAGAAAAAGAAAAAAAAAAGAAATAAAGAGGCTCCTGTGGTATTGAAATCTCTTCAAAACCCACAGGGCTTGATTGCCCCTTTCTTCCCTTCACAGGCACACAGGACTGTCCAGCCACACAGAGCTTCTTCTCTTTCTCTCTATGGAACCCTCCATTTCCCACTCGGGAGCCTTGGCTCTGTCTTCTGTGCTCTCCCTCCTAACCTCACCTTGGCAATTTAGAAATTGCCTTTTCATTCAGGACTGCTCGAAGGACGCCTTCACAGAGGAGACCTTGCCTGATTCCCCTGCCTGGGTGTTGTGCCTTCCCTGACTAGCCTGTAAGCTCCTCGAAGGCAGGAACTGTGGCCCCATGGCTTTGTAACCCCAGGGGCTGGCACAGGAGACACTCAATAAATGCTTGTCCTCTGAAAGATCCCGGCATGAGTCTAGCCTCCTACCCACCTTCTCCTCCAGTGCCCCCATGCGCTCCTTGAGATGCAGCTGCAGCCGCTCATTGGACTCGCTTAGCAGCTTGTCCACGGTGTCAGAGAGACGCTTGTTGTGTTCATCATTCATCTTCTCCCGCTGCCGGGCCTGGAGAAGAGGCACGGGCCAGAGCCCCTGGGTGAGCTGCCTGCAAGCAAACTGCCTCCTTTCCTCCCTCTCCTCCTCTTTCCCTTCTTTCTTCCCTCCTCCTCCCATTCATCCACTTCCACCAGCCTCCTCCAAGAGGCCTAGCCCATTGCTTCCTCTTCTTAGCCTTGCCTTTGCCCAGGAGCACCCACCCTCTGCAGCTCCTGGTTCTTCTCTTCCAATTGTGCCTCCAGCTGCCTCAGGCGCTCCTCAAAGTTCCCATGGCGTTCCTCTGCCTGCAGCAGGGACCAGTTGAGTGGCCTGCTCCCTCCCCACCTCCCAGGCCAGACCATGCCCTCCAGAGCCCCTTCTCCACCTTGCTGAGGGCTGCCACCCTCTGTGCCAGCTGTGCCTCAATCTCGGGCAGTGTTTCGGCCTTTTGCAGCGTCTGAGCTAGCTTCTGCTTTGCATCCTCCAGCCACTCTGCCAGCTGGCGGCCCTTTTCCTCACTCTGTGGAGCAAGAGACAGGGAGCTGGGGGTGTGCGAACATATTCACTGCCCCAAACCAGATGAACAGGAATTCCATGGATAGGCCCGAGTCCTGATCTGGGTGCCTTCTAGACAGAGCCCCCTCCTGTCATCCCAAACTCTGCCAGGAGGTAACCCCTCCCCTGCTGAGGCCCTGCCTCCTGGCCCCACCTGGCGGTACAGAGATTCCTTGCTGGCTAGCTCATTCTCCAATTTGTCATTGGCATCATGGAGTGAGGTAGCCTCCCGCTGTGCACTCAGGTAACGCTTCTCCAGCGTCGTGATCCTCTCTTCCATATCCTCTCTCTGTGCCAATGCCTGTGGGGGACAGAAGTAGCTTGGAAATGGAGCCTTAACTACCCCATAAATCTCCTAGGAAGATTCTGGGGACCATAACTTCCAGCAAGCCCTGGAACAACCAAGACCCTGAATCGTGGGGCTCTTATAATGGGAAATGTAGTCCCAGGCAACTAGGTGACTCCATGGATAGAGAGCCAGGCCTGAAGACAGGGAGTCCTGTGTTCAGATCTGACCTCAGACACTTCCTAGCTGTGTGATCCCAGGCAACTCACCAAGTCACTT
>NW_025384708.1:0-4366 GCF_016433145.1 Gracilinanus agilis
TATATATATATATGGAGAGTGAGAGACAGAGAGAGACCGAGAGACAGAGAGAACTACCTGAAGGCCAGGGACATAATTTTCTAATTTAAAAGTGCCATTCTATTGAAGCACATTTAAAAGGAATACATAGTACCTGTCCCTGGGAGTTATTTTCTTCCTTCTCATATTTCTTGATGAATTCCCTTCAGAGCTGTTCTGGCAGGATAGGGTGTCTTAACAATACCTTGCTAGACTAGGTCATGATGGTAACACCTCAAAACTGATTTCTAACTGGATTCAGATAGTAATGTTGAGGGCTCTAGTTGTCTCTGATATGATTGGTTTTGGAAAGAAACTCTGAATTTGAAGCTCATACAGATGTAACATAAACCATTCTTTCTTTGGATATTCATTCACTTAAGATCTGCAAAAAATGAACACACACACACACACACTCACACACACACTCACACACATAGGAATCATGCCCTGAGAACATGGCAATTGCAGCCAGCCAGGCCTGCAGAGAAACTCTGAGAAACCAGAAAACCTGGAATCAGGAAAATTAAATGGCCTGCATATGGTCACATAGGTTATAAGCAGAACCTCTGAGACTTGAATTCAGGGCTTTAAATTCCAAGCCCGGAGTTACTTCCATGGTACCACAACATTACCTTATAACCATTCAGTTTATTTCTGTCTCAATGAATAAAATGACTTTGTCAAGGATCTATAAGCTGAGAAGTTTTATGTAAAACCTTTCTTCTGCTTAAAATGCATTTAAGCTACATTTTAATTATATTCAACAATGGTAATTACCTTTCCTCCTCTTCTGTATTAAGACAACAGTTCTGTGATATAAACTTTGTCTCACAGCTATAAAAAGAATGCTTGCTTTGTATGTGTTACCTTCTTTGCATTACATCAAGGAATGTATGATCTTACTAAATCTGAGAGTTTAAGATAATACAAAGGAAGTTTATTTTACTTGGCATGATTTGTTTTTATAACTACCTACAGTTGCATTTAGATTGGGATAGTTTTATTAGCTGTGAGAATGGGTATACACTTATCTTTGAGTATGTGATCATTAAATAAACATATTTCAGGCTAGATATCTATCTTATTAAAGAGCATTAAAATTCTTTCTATTTTTCTACGCTGGAGCCTGAATATACTACTGAAATCAATCGCCTAGATTTAGAAAAATATAAATAAGACAATTGTGACTGGAAAGAATTGAGTTCAATCTAACATAAATTTACTGAGTACTTAATATAGATGAGACACTTTGCTAGGCACTGGTGGAGATACAAAATATATAATATATGCTCATTGCATTCAAGGATGAGATAAAAATAATTTAGTAGAGGCATAAGATGAGCACACATATAACTACCGTGCAAGGCAATATATTATCACTGACACTAAAAATGTATTGAAAAATTGATCAATTAAGAATCAGCAATCATATAAGCTACTCTTATGTTAAGGTAATGTTCTTGGGATAAAAAAAAAACAAAAATAAAATAGTAACTCCTTTCAAAATCTTACATTCTGGGAGTCAATATGGTAGTTTAGGAGCAGTGAAAGCTGAAACCACTCTAAAAATTCTTCCAAATCAATTTTTAAAGAGTGCTTCAAAATGACAGGACTCAAAAACCAACAGTAAAACAGTGAGGATATTCTTCCACAGAGTGAGACTTGAAAGGTAGGCAGAGTGAGTTGATTTTCATGGAATTTTCATGGGATAAGGGGGAACTCAAAGCAAAACTGCACACAAAGGAGTGCAGGCCAATGTTCCTCTACCCCCACCTATTGCACAAGGTTCCTACCTTATGTGTAAGCCAAATTGGGAAACCTGGACACCGCTTACACCATCACCAACAGAACACCCCAGACCTCAGACCCACCCCTTGAAATCCCAGGCCAAGGCACCAACCTCCAGTGAGACCTAGGATTCCATAAAGCTTGGCCTTTTCAAGCCTGAGCTGCTGTGGTGAAGGCCTAGCTAGAGGACAAAAAAGCTCAGAGTACTGTGACCTTCAAGCCATCAGTAGAGGACAGAAAAGCTTTAGCATTCAAAACTCCCAGTCCACAGGCAAAAAAAAAAAAAGTCTGGGAAAATTAACAAACAGTAAAAGAGACACAAACCTAGAAAATTTCTATGGAGACAAAAAACAAAAGCACAGAATAAATGGGGGAGGTTGAGATTCAAGCAACCACATGAAAAAAATTCAAAGAAAAATGAAAATTGATCTCAAGGTCTAGGAAAAAACAAAAAGGAATGGAAAAAACAATAAGACAGGTCAAAGAAAAATGGGAAAAAGAAATGAAAGTAATGCAAAACATAGCTGAAAGAGCAAAATTTGTCAACTGGAAAAAGAGACTCATAAATCCAATGAAGAAATGAGTTTTATTTATTTTTAAAAGTTCATTTAATTAATTAATTAGTGATATTTTTCCCTGGTTACATGATTCATGTTCTTTCCATCCCCTCCTCCCAAACCCCTCCCATAGCAATCAAGCAATTCCATTGGATTTTACATGCATTATTGATCAAGACTTATTTCCATATTATTAATATTTGCAATAGAGTAATCATTCAGAGTCTACATCCCCAATCATATCCCTATCAACCCATGTGATCAAGCCGTTGTTTTTCTTTTGTGTTTCTGCTCCCATAGTTTTTTCTCTGGATGTAGATAGTGTACTTTCTTATAAGTCCCTCAGAACTGTCCTGGATCATTGCATTGCTGCTAGTAGAGAAGTCCATTACATTCTATTGTTCCACAATGTATCTGTCTATGTGTATAAGCTTCTCCTGCTTCTGCTCCTTTCTCTTTGCATCAATACCTGGAGGTCTTTCCACTTCACATGGAATTCCTCCAGTTCATCATTCCTTTTAGCACAATAGTATTCCATCACCAACAAATACTACAACTTATTTAACTATTCCACAATTAAAGGGCATCCATTCATTTTTCAATTTTTTTGCTACCATGAAGAGCACAGCTATGAATATTCTTGTACACATATTTTTCTCTATTATCTTTTTGGGGTACAAACCCAGCAGTGGTATGGCTGGATCAAAGGGCAGGCAGTCTTTTGAAACCCTTTGGGTATAATTCCAAATTGCCTTCCAGAATGATTAGATTAATTCACAACTCCACCAGCAATGTATTAGTATCCCAATTTTGCCACATCCCCAACACATTTATTACTTTCCTTTGCCGTCATATTAGCATATCTGCAAGGTGGGAAGTGGTAACTGAAAGTTGTTTTGATTTGCATTTCTCTAATTATAAGAGGTTTAGAAAACTTTTTCATGTACTTATTGATAGTTTTTATTTTTTTATCTGAAAACTGCCTATCATGTTCCTTGCCCATTTATCAAATGGGGAATGGCTTGATAGTTTGTACAATTCATTTAGCTCCTTGCAAATTTCAGTAACTAGACCTTTCTTTGTCAGAAGATTTTGTTATAAAGCTTTTTTCTCCAAATTATTGCTTCCCTTCTAATTTTGGTTGCATTGGTTTGTTTGAACAAAATCTTTTCAATTTAATGTAATCAACATTATTCATTTTACATTTTGTAATATTCTCTATCTCTTGGGTGGTCTTAAAATCTTTCCTTTTCTATAGATCTGACAGGTAAACTATTCTATGTTCACCTAATTTATTTACAGTTTCCTTCTTTATATTTAAGTCATACACACATTCAAAATATCTTGGTGTGAGTTCCGGGTTAAGATGGCAGCAGAGTAAGAAGCAGCTCTTAACCTCTCCTGACCGAAACACACAAAACTCCTCAAGGGGACATAAAAACAAGTCCAGACAAACGGAGGAACCACACAACAGGGCACAGCGTGGAGGGTACGTGGAATTGAGGCATTTCCATGCTATAAAGGGGTGAAACAGCTCTCACTAAATCACAGGCTGAGCAACCACCCCACCCTCACCCCCTCCACACACAACAACTATAGTGCCAAAGCCAGCTACAAAGAAATAGAGCAAGTTTGGGGCACCCATCGAGTCATTGGCAGCTCCGGGGCCTGTTCCTGAGAGCAGCAAGATTTAGGACCACAAAAAGCTAACGAACTTACACAAAATTTGAGCGCGGGAACAGGGTGTCAAATGAGAAAAAGAAGGCAGGAGTGGCTATTATGATTTCTGACAAAGCTAAAGTCAAAATAGATATGATTAAAAAAGACGGGGAAGGTCATTACATCCTGATTAAAGGCAGTATAAACAATGAGGAAATAACACTGCTCAATATGTATGCACCAAGTGGCATAGCACCCAAATTCATAAAGGAGAAACTGGCAGAGCTCAAGAAGGAAATAGATAGTAAAACCATACTAGTGGGAGATCTAAATATTCCTCT
>NW_025384709.1:0-8602 GCF_016433145.1 Gracilinanus agilis
CTCTCTCTCTCTCTCTCTCTCTCTCTCTCTCTCTCCCCCCCTCCTCTGTCTTCTTCCTTCTCTGCTCTCTGTCTGTCTGTCTCATTCCTTCCTGTCTCCTCACTCTCTCTCCCATTCTGTGAAAAGTAGCTGAAGAAGTAAGCTATGAGCTTCCTAGTAGGATGGATATAATCCAGTGGTGGTCCACAGTACTCTAAATACGTAAGACAAAGGGTTAATCAAGATGCTTCAGTGGGGCAGCTGGGTAGCTCAGTGGATTGAGAGCCAGACCTAGAGACGGGAAGTCCTAGGTTCAAATCTGGCCTCAGACACTTCCCAGCTGTGTGACCCTGGGCAAGTCACTTGACCCCCATTGCCTAGCCCTTACTACTTTTCTGCCTTGGAGCCAATACACAGTATTGACTCCAAGATGGAAGGTAAGGGTTAAAAAAAAAAAAGAGGCTTCAGAAGGGAGAGTTATTAGACTAATATACTCCAGGCAGGGAATTGATTAAATAGTCAATTCTCCTCTTTGATGCCCCTGATTTTCTGTGACTTCAGCTACTTGGCCAATAAAAGACTATTGTGATTGGGCAGGTCCTTTCTAGAGGCTCTCTCCATCTTAACCCCCACAGGCTGTGGCTGGGAGCTGGCTCAGAGATGAGGCTTCTCTAAGCAAACAGGGCTTCTCCTGCCTCCCTCAGCTCGTGGCCTTTTCCTCCATGGGCTAAGCAGTCAGCTATTCTTTTTCTCCACTGATGTTCAAGGCTGAGTTTACATGTCACAAGGCTGTGAATTTCCCCAAGTAAAACCTCCCTTTACTTTGGCTCAGGATTCTTACTGTATAAAATCCATGTGCATCACTTTCTTTTTCCTCTTTAATGCTAAGCTGCACCTCTAATTTCATTCCAATTCCAGTCTCTATGAACACATTCTTTACTTGTACCTTCCCTTCATTAATAAAGGTTTGATACAAGCCTGAGGTTGTTGAAAGCCTGACAGCAATCCTAAAACAATGAGGGCCATCCAGACATCTCAAGGCGCTTCTTCTCAACCAAGGATATCCCATGGAAATGACACAAGATGGTATTTCGAAGATGGCAGCTTTCTGCTCCTTATTCTAATAACATATTTGCATGGCACACATCAAAGTAAGACTTGCCCAAAGTCACACAGCTGTAAAGTTCACTGAGTTGAGACTTCCTGAACCTCAATTTCTTCGTTTGTAAAATGGGGTCAGTGATACTTGCTCTCACAGCATGTTGTGAGGAAAGTACTTTGTAAATTTTAATTAAAGTGCTGTTGAAATGCCAATTATGATGATAATTGGCTAACCAACCTGGGTTAAGTCACAGCTTCTCTGAACCTCAATTTCTTCATCTGTAAAATGGGAATGGTGATGTTTATATAGGTACCCCTTCCACATCACAGCAGTTGGGGGGACAGTGATCTGGAAAATCTGAGTAAAATTTTTTGGTCCTCCTTTCATATCAAGGAAGAAGTCTGAGTTTTTTCTTTTATGGGGTATTTACAATATCTTATTGTAAAATCTGAGTTAAGTATTTGGTCATAGGCTTTATACAGGGCAATGTTAGGTAAAAATGAGTTTCTAAAATTCTCTGTTGTCTGCTGGACTTTGTGTGTCTTCGGTGGATTCTGTAAAACTCTCCTCAAATTCTCACTTAATTTCTTATGCCAACTTGTGATATATTGAAACCTCGATGGGGAGTTGCAATGTGAAAGGGATGTGTGAAGACAGCATTTTTTACCCTCTAAAGCCATATAAAGGGATTACACTATGATAATTAGATGGCTAGGAGTCATGATTTCCTTTCATTTCTTCTGAAAGAATTCAACTCAATTTGATTTAGTTTAAAAATATTAAATGAAATTTAAAAAAAATTAAACTTGGGCACCTCCCACGTCACCAAGTCAAGAATCCTAACTCTCCAAAGCCCCTTTGGGTCCTTCTGTGTAACTAATTCTTAATAACCTTATTAATCTTCCATGCCAATGAACATGAGCTAACAGGGCCAGAAAGGAATCAGGTCAGGCTTAAAAGAAAGCATTTTAATAATTTAGACTGTGGTTGCAGGCCTGATCCTGATTTCTTCAGGCTACCTCCAGGAGCCCAGTTCCACAAAATCCATTCCTGTTCTTGAATACCAAACCACTGATGTTCTTGTTCCTTGCATTCAGTCTTATTCTTTCTCCTGATTGTTCTCACAAAGCCTACTCAAAGACATTGTCTACTTAGGAGCACTTTCTAACAACCTTGACAATGGGTGCCCACCCCATAAGAGGCCTTTTCCTAGGCAACAGGAGCCCAGGAGATCAGATTCCTTTCTCTGTCTTTTTCTTCTCCCTCCCTCCCTTTTTTCATTTTAAACCCTTATTCTCTGGCTTAGTAACAACTCTAAGACAGAAGAGCAGTAAGGGCTAGGCAATGGGGGTTAAATGACTTGCCCCGAGTCACATAGCTATGTCTTAGGTCACATTTGAATCAAAGACCTCCAGTCTTCAGACCTGGCTCTTTATCCACTGGGCCACCTAGCTGCCACATGTCCCAGACATTTCAAAATGAGACAGAGCTCTTGTGCTTGCTTAATAGCAATGACCTTAGCCCCTGCTTAGAGTTTTACTTGCAGAAAACATTAGGATGACTATTACAAATCAGAATTGTTAGAGGAGCTAGAAGGGACCTTGAATATGTAAACATTTATAATTCGCCAACAGATATGACAGGCATTTCTTAGGCACTTCCCTCCAGATAGATCTACTAATCCAATGCCTTCATTTTACAGAAGAGGGATCAGAGGCTGGGACACGTGTTCACCTGCTCAAGCAGACAGCAAGGGCCAGAAGAGAGACCAGCTCCCAGCCCAGAGGCCCTATCTTTGGGCTTTGGGCTCCCGACCTCTTGTTCTTTCTACTCTATCACACCCCACTGCCTTCCCATTCATAGTCAGGTTTATATGGGGGCCAGAAATGAAATGCTTCTATTTCAGAAGACCCTCTCCCTACAACTCTTTCGATTTCACCGTGGAACCCCAGGGAGAGGCTATAGTCAGACTCCCTCACATTGACTATTTCTAACTATGAGAAGAGGGAAATACTTGGTTTCTTAGAAGCTCTCTGGAACATGCTGGTAGGGTAGGATGGAGAGCAGAATGTTCCCTTTCCCCATTTCAACCATTCATTCATTTAATAAATGTGGAATTTTTTGCTGTCAACTGTGTGCAGAAGTTACAAAGAAGTGTAGAAGCACCCCCATACCTTTAGGTAATCCAGCAACCACAGAATAAACTACACACAAGGATCACCCAGGTCTCTGCCCATCTCCCTTGGATCTCATATCGTTATACACATACCCACAACTACACCTCTGGCCATCTCCTCTCCCTTTCCCGTCACCCTTATTCTTCTACCTCTTGGACAAACACTGGCAGAGAAGGCAACATAGAACATTCAGGTACATACCAAGGATCCTTGAGAACTCCAAAAGTCATAATTAAGGAAATGAGACCCCTGAATGCCAGTTCTCTAGTACTGGGAGTAAGGGGGTGTCTATACAGTGTCTACAAGGCCATCAACTGCCATGACCAAGACCTCCACACTGTCTTCTCAAAGGGGCTAAACATCTGTCACATGAATGATTGGATGCTCCACTACTCCTGTACTGGGAAAGGGGTGAGTCTGAAATCCATTCCCCTCAGTCCCACAAGAGGGAAGGGCTATCTGTCCCAGGAGCCACTTCAAGATCTGTAAGCCAGAGATCAAGGGATCATTGATTTAGGGCCAAAAGGGATTTTATTGGAGGTGTAGATTATGGGTGTCAAAATCAAATAGGAATGGGGACCTTTAAGCCGCACATAAAAATCCCTACCAGCCACAGAGTGACATGGTTTTAAAGTATAATGCTATGTTTTATCATATTTTTATTTTGTCAGACATTTCCTAATTACATTTTTAAAAAAACCTCTTACCCTCTATCTTAGAATCAATATTGTGTATTAGTTCCAAGGCAGAAGAACTATGATACTTCAAGGTAAGGGCTAGGCAATGGGAATTAAGTGACTTGCCTGGGGTCACACAGCTAGAAAATGTCTAAGGTCAAATTTGAACCTAGGATGTACTGATTCCCAGTCTGGCTCTCTGGCCACTGAACCACTTGGCTGCCCCTCCCAATTACATTTTAATCTGGCTTGGCTGAATCTGATAATGTAATGGGCCACAGGTGGCTGATGGGTCATGTTTTTGACACCTCTCATCTAGACCAACCCCTTCATTTTATAGATGGCCTGAAAAAGGAGGCCAGGGCAATGAAGTGATGGGCCATTTGAATTTGGCTTTGATGACTTCCAAATTCAACAGGGCACTTAGGCAAACAAGTGGTGCAGAATGGGCTGGAGGACATCTGAAATCTCTTCCAATTCTAAGGTCCTGGGAGGCCAAGGAACTTCATTTGACATAATTTTCCTCATTTGACACTGTTCTCCTTTCCTAGCCAAATGGGAGTTCTCCTCACTACTCCCATTTTCATCTTGTCCTGTGTGGTCTCTGGCTGCTGTTCCCATTGTCTTCCATCCCTGCAATAGCCTCTCCTCTCTTTCCTTTTCCTGGAAGAAAGGTAAGTGCAAGGCCCTGTATTACCAAGGCTAAGGGATTCAAAGATCCCAAACTCTAGAAGTATGAGAGATGTTAGCAACCATCTGGTCCAAGCCCTCATTTATAGACGAGGAAACATTTGATTGAATTGCCCCAGGACACAGAGCAAGTTTTTGGTGTAGCTGGTATAAGAGACTGAGTCTTCTGAATCAAGGTCTTTTGTTCTTTTTATGGAAGCATGTGGCAAGAAAAAGGCACCATCTTCCCCCAATCTCTAACTATTATAGCTATAACAAAAATCACAAATAACTAGATACAAGAGAGAATCACTGAGTCAAGTCCCATAAGAAAAGTATGAAGGGGCAGCTGGGTGGCTCAGTAGATAGAGAGCCAAGCCTGGAGACAGGAGGTCCTGGGTCCAAACTGGGCCTCAGATACTTCCTAGATGTCTGACCCTGGGCAAGTCACTTAATCCCCATTACATAGCCTTTACCGATCTGCTTTGGAACCAATAAACAGTACTGATTTTAAGATAGAAGGCAAGGGTTAAAAAAAAATATGAGCAAAATGTACAAGAATTCCAAAGAGAGAGAGATGAAGGAGAGGCTTCCTAGAGGTGGTATTTCAGCTGAGTCTTGTAAGATAGGAAGGACTTAAATAGGAAAAGTGAAAAAGGGAGAACATTCCAGATGGAGACATCAGTATGAGCAAGGCAGGAAACCACACAGCTTGTTAAAGGAGTGTTTAGTTCCTGTATCTGGCAGTGTAGTTCCATTTGTTCAACCCTTAGATGTGTGTGTACAGGAATAGTGGGAGACGAAGGTGGAAAGCCAGACAGATGCATTGGACTTTCTTAGCAGGCAGTGGGGAGCTCTCAGGGGTTCAAGGCAAAGGAATAACATAAGCAGAGCTGTGTTTGGAGAAGATTACACAATAGTATGTAGGACATATCACAGGCAGAGATAAGAGGTTGGGGGTTATTCTGATAAGGGAGCCAAGAGAGAATGAGTGCCTCTCTTAGGTGATAGTGGTAGGACAGAAAAGACACTATGGCACGGTCATTGCTTCAGACATGCATCAGACCAGTCAACTTGTGAGATCCCTTCCAATACCATAAGACTTTCTAGCCTCATCTCACCTAACTTCCCTTTGTGCGGCTTCATCCAATTAAATGAAACTGATTATTACCATTCTGCCTTCTCTAACATGCCAGGAATGGCCATCTTTCCTTCTTATGTTTACCAGGGGCAAAAGACTGGTGGGTAGATAGACATATATGAAAAATAAATATAAAGTGATTGGGGGGTGCTAAGAAGATTTAGAGTTAGAAGGGATGTGATAGTGGTAAGAGTTCAATCCCCTCACTTGACATATGAAAAAACTGAGGCACAAGGAGGTAAGAGGCTTGCTCCAAGTCATAAAGCTACCAAGTACCAGGGGCAGAATTCTGAGACTTCATCTCCAGCATCCTCTCCACTGATTTACCTGGCTGTTGAAGCAGGTGGCCTGTGAGTTGAGCCTCAAAAGTTACCTGAGATGCTAAGAGGCCAAGGTGAGGCTGAAGAACATTTTAGCTAAAGAGGACATGGTTGTATAGTCATGGAAATGGGAGGTGGAATGTTGTATGGGGAAACAGTAAGTAGGCCAGTTTGATTGAATTAGTATGTGAGGGGGAGTAATGGATAGTCTGCTGGAAACACAGGCTACAGTCAGATTGTGAAGGCTTTAAATGCCAAATAGAGGAGTTGACATTTTGTTCTAGAAGTAATAAGGAAATTTCTTGAGCAGGAAGTTAGCCTGCAGCTTAAGGAATATCAAATTGGCAGCTGTAAGGAGGATAGCCAGGAGAGGGGAGAGATTGTATACAAAAACACCAATTAGGAGGTTATGGCAATAATCAGCAGAGAGAGGTGAACTGAGCTGTGGCTGTGGTGGGAATGTAGAGAAGGAAACAGATGCAAGAGGACTGGTGGAGGCCAAATGAATAATATTAACAACTGACTGGATATGGGCGGGATAGAGGGAAGAGAAGTCTTCAAGGCTTTGGAGGGTGGGTAACTTGAAGACGTGGTATATCCAATAAGAATTGGTAAGTCAGAAGAGGTGGGTTGAGGGAAAAGAACATGTTCCATTTTGGACTTGAGTTGAAAATGACATGACAGGTGGGATTCAAGTTTAGTATTAGGAGAGAAATGAGGCCTGGGTATGTAGATCAGAGAATCACCTGCACAGAGATGATGGCTGAAGTCATGGAATGTGATGAGATCACTGAGAAAGCCTGAGTAGAGTAGAGAGAGAGAAGGGATCATGCTCCAGGTACATCACACAAATAAGCAGGATACTACTACAGAAAACTTTGGAGTTAAGAATATTCAGAAGAAAGAGGTGATTAACAGTGTCAAACATTGTGAAGAGGTCAAGAAATATTAGGAACAGAAAAAGGCCATTGGATTTAGCATAAAAGAAATCACTGGAGGGGGCAGTTTCAGACAAGTAGACTGTAAGGAAGTCAGCCAGATTGCAAAGGATTGAGAAATGAATGGGATATTACAAAAGAGAGAGTAAAGTGAAAGCAGTTGTGAGTGGATGAGGGAAGTGGAAGTAAAGTGGAGAAAGTAGAAGCAAATGTGGGGGAAAGTGAAAACAGTAGTGGGCAGGGAGTGGAAGCAAAGCTGAAAAGCCAAGAAAGAGAGGAAAAAGAAATTAAATGGTAATAGTTTGAGAGGAGAGAAGGATCAAATGAAGTTTTTTGTTTTGTTTTTTTTTTTAATCTCTCTCCTTTTCTTAGAATCAATACTGTGTGGGGGGCAGGTAGGTAGGTGACTTCATGGTTTAAGAGCCTGACCTAGAGACTGGAGGTCCTGGGTTCAAATCTGACCTCAGACACTTCCTAGCTGTGTGACACTGGGAGAGTCACTTAATCCCTATTGCCTAACTCTCAACTGCTCTTTTACTTTGGAACCAATACATAGTATTGATTCTAAGATAGAAGATAAGGGTTTAAAAAAGAAGAAGAATCAGTACTGTGTATTGTTTGAAAGTTAGGCAATAGGGGTTAAGTGACTTGCCCAGGGTCACACAGCTGGAAGTCTTTGAGGTCACATTTGAACCCAAGACCTCCCATCTCTAGGCTTGGCTCTTCATCCACTGAATTACCTTGCTGTCCTCGAATAAAAGTGTTTTTAAAAGACTGCCAGGAAAGAACAAATCTGCAGGCAGGAAGAAGAATCTATTGGATAAAAGAGAATCCAAATTAACAAAAGAAAGAAGGGATAAGGGTCAAGTGGTCAGCGAAAAGGAGAGACATCAAAGGCACAAGTAGAGGGGTTGGACTTGGAGGAAAAGATGTGTTCACTACAAGTAAAACAGGATAGAAGAGGTGATGATGTGGAAGGGAATGAAGTGTGGGACTGGGCAGGAGAGTTTTTGAAGGAAATGAATTAGAAATAATCAGAAAGGGCCTATTTTTGGAAAAGGAACACAAGTGGGATTTTGGCAATATGGAGTCATTGGGACATAGACCGGGAACTAGAATAGCCCTAAAAAGTCATCCATGCCAACCTTCTCACTTTACAGATGAGGAAAACTGAGCCTCAAGTGGTGAAGGGGCTCTTTTGGAGTCACACTGGTGAGTGGCCAGGCCAGGATTTGAATACAGATCGCCGATCTGGGAATGGAAGGGATATTTGGGGGGCTCCTAGCCAAACCCCCTCAGTTTACAGATGAGGAAACTGAAGTATAGACTGGGAGAGGGGGAGGAAAGTGCTTCCCCGAGGTCAGCGGCCCAGATCACGGATTGGGGCTAATGGGTGCGGGTCCCTCATTTTACAAACGGGTAAACTGAAGCCGTCCGGAGGCAGCGCCTCGCCAGGGTGGGCCAGCCCTGCGGCGGCGGCTGCAGAGGATCCCCCGGGCCGGAGCTGGGGGCCGGCGGGCGCCGGGCAGGCAGCCGGAGCTTGAGGGCCGAGGCCGCACGGTTCCCGGGGCTAAACCGGTGCCGTGCAAGCTACAGGCG
>NW_025384710.1:0-2106 GCF_016433145.1 Gracilinanus agilis
CCTTCCTTCCTTCCTTCCTTCCTTCCTTCCTTCCTTCCCGTTTCTTTCACCACCTCCTTCTTCCCTTATCTTTTCTCTTTCCTTCTCTTCCCCTTGTATCTCTCGCTGCCTCCTTTCTTCCTTCTGCTTTTCTCAGTCTCTCGTCTTCTATTTCTCTACCCCCTTCTTTCCTCGTTCTCTCTTTACAATCTCACGTTCGCTGTGCCTGTGTTGCTCCCCTCTTCTCTCCTCTAGCTATTCCCCCGCCCCAAGAGAATCTCCCGCGCTGATGGAGTGGAGATCGCTATGGGCCGTTTGATTTTCTCCCATAACCCTGGGAATCCGTTGTCTTAATACTGTCATTCTAGCAGTCCTGCGCCTATGAGCATCTGGAACAAGACCCATAGCAGGCTCCCAGCCGAGTCAGATGTTGGCTGTTTCACTCACTCCCAACATGGGCATCCTCCCCGATGTTCCAGGACTCACTCTCTCCTCCCCGACTCCAGTTCCGTTGGACCTGGAGAGAGTTTATAAGAAGCAGAACTAGATTTGACTACGAAAGGATTCAACGATTTCCTGAGCCATGAAAATCCTAGTTTGGTAGAGAGTCCAGTAGAGCTCTTTATACAGATGGGGAGGGGGGTCGCTGTAGAAGGAAAAGAACAATCCGAGGGCTAAGTGCTCCCCACCTCAGCTACCCTGGTTCTGGGTTCAAATTTAGACACACCCCCGTGTAGATGAGGGGATGGAGTGGGAAAGAGAATGAACAGAAGTAGCACATTGTATGCTCTATTCACATACAGGGTACACGTAGTGATTCTTGAATTAACAGAAGCAGACAAAGTATTGTTGGGACCCTACAAAGTGTAACACACAGCCCAGACAGGTGGAGATGAGGGGAAAAAATTGGAAACACCACTGGAAGTTATGTAGCCTCCAGAAAAGACATCTAGGTAGAGGTGTGGGTGCACAGAGGTGCCGGATCCCAGACACCGCTCTGCTCAGACCGTGTACAGAGTCCTTTCTGGGGGAAATGGGACTCTTAGGGTTCTTGGAATTGTTAGTAATGTGTGGAATTGTTCCTAGGGAGCAACAGGGGCTCCCCAGGGGATTACCGCTCCTAAACTCTGAGCATGGGTTGACCGGTTAGCAGAAGGCTGAGGAGGTTGCCCGGGAGAAAGCCGTGTGGAGCTGCAGACTTTTGCTCGACATTTTTCCAGTTCCAATAACCTTTCTGGCAGGAACGACTTAAAGTCCAGCAGTCCTTCAGCTTTGGTGACCTGAGGCTTACCAACAGCTCTGCAGGGGTCAGTGGTCCGGAGCTGGTGGCGGTGAACGAGAGTGTTGGGTGGGGGGTGGGTAGCAAAAAAAAAAAAAGCTGTTGGGATCTAAAGGTAGAGTGTAGGAACCCCCAACTTCCTGCTCCCCACCCCCCCAAGCCCATTAGCTCACTTAGGAAAACCCAGAGCTTTTGTTCCACAGCAAAAATGAATTACTTTTAAACATTTCATGCCAGTGAGATTGAGCTGGACCCCCACCTAGATCAGGTCTTAGCCTTTCCCGGGAACAACGAAGGGAAAGTATACCTGGAGCACCAGGAGCCTTTCCCAGGCTACCCAGGCTGGAGATCCCAGCTGTCTCCTCCCTGCAAGGCCCCCTCAATCCCTCCCCCCCCCAGTCTTCGCAAAAGATTTGTGGTGCACCGAGGCGGGTTTTCCTCTGTAGACCCGGGAAGGCCTGTGCTGGTAAATGGCACTGTAATCAGTAGCTTTAGGAGCCCCGCTTAGATCGGAGAGAGCCTATCGCTTATATCCTTCACTGGAACAAGAGCCCACCCCGAAGAGAGATGGAAATGGCTAGGGAGAGGAGAGAGAGAGAAACAGTGAAAGTGTGTGAGGGAAAGAGATGAGCGTTCTCTCCTCCCTAATCTTAGGTTTTACTGGCTCTCATACTCTTCTGTCCTAGTTGTGTAGCTTCTGCAAAGATCCCTTTTTCTTCCCGCTCTTCCAGGAGCTTGTGGTCTCCCGTGATAATTAGCTGAGCTGCAAAGGTAGCCTTCAGAGTGTATCCCGGATAGTAGAAACACCTATGAAGCGCTCTCTCTCTCTCTCTCTCTCTCTCTCTCTC
>NW_025384711.1:0-4864 GCF_016433145.1 Gracilinanus agilis
TCTCTCTCTCTCTCTCTCTCTCTCTCTCTCTCTCTCTCTCTCTCTCTCCCCTCTCTCAAAACCTTTGTAAAGTGCAAAGTCAAGTAAATTTGTAAGCGGCATAGCTAAGTAAATAAATCACCATGCCTAGAAATGTATGTCTCATTCGGTATCTTGTGTCCATCACATCTCTTGGCTGGGGGGCAGGCATGATAAAGTCTTATTCTTTTTTTTTTTTTTTAAAGCCCTTATTTTCCACCTTAGAGTCAGTACTGTATATTGGTTCTAAGGCAGAAAAGTGGTGAGGGCTAGGCAATGGGGGTTAAGGAACTTGCCCAGCTAGGAAGTGTCTGAGGCCAGATTTCCCATCTCTAGACCTGGCTCTTAATCTTCGGAGCCACTCGGCTGCCCCCTAAAGTCTTGAAATCAAGGCCTCTGGTGCCTCTAAATCAACAAATCTACTTTTGGGCAAAGCCCTTTCTCCCTCCTTTTCCAGTGGTTGGGTACAGGCACTCTAATAAGGCCCTGGCAGTAGAGATGAGGCTAATTCACCCTGGCAGGGGGTTATGCCATCCCTCTTCACTTATGCCCAGCCTGTAAGAGATGAAGAGGGAGCAGCAGGGAAAGACCAGGGGTCTGGCACAGAGGACAGGGTGACTTAGATGTTTCCTCCTTCCTCCATCTGGCCACTTTCTTTCCAAGCCTGGACCTAGAATGCTGGAGTTCCCCTGGGTGGGGAAGGAGATCCCCTAGGCTCCCCAGCCACTTCAGGAACTCATCCCTTCCCTCCAGCTGCAATCTCAGCCTATTTTCCAGGAGAATCAATCCTGACAGAGCTGGGCAGTGGTTTTGAACCCCCCACGCACTCTTATGCAAGGTGGCAGATAGATATCAGCCAGTCATTTCTATCCCCCACGTGCAGTGCCCCTTATCAGGCAGGGGATCTCTACCTTGGGGGCAGGCGTGCTAGTGGGGGTGGAGGGGGGGGTGGAGGGAAGAATAGCTGGGGATCAGCACCGACTTCTCCTTCCCCTCCCTCTCTCTAGCCCCAACCACAGAAACCACTTAAAACCCTGCCTGGCTGCCTTCTCAGGGAGGTGCTTGAGTGAGTGAGGGCCAGGGGGCGAGCTTACCAGGGGGACAACAGAGGTCTAATCATTCCTGCCATTAGATCATCTCCGAATGACTTGCAACCCCATCCCTCATACGCTTCAGTCATCAGTCTTTGCTCAAGTCCCTCCAGCTCTGTCATGTCGGAACACGACATTCCCAGTAGTCTCTCCTTTCTCTGAGCTCCTAGGAGCCAGAGGGAACTCCTGGGGATCCAGGCTTTGGGGAATCCAACACTGCTATGGAGAGGAGAAGGCTGGACCAGCCTAGTGACCCCTAGCTTGGATGGGCGAAAGGAAAAAGCTGAGAAGCCTGACCATTCAGTTAGAACCAATTCAATTCAATGAGCCTTGATTAAGTCTATTGGGTGCACAAACACACCCCGATTTCTATCTGGTAGAGAAAAGCAACTTTCTGGAGACAAACTTTCCCAAATCCAGCTAGACTAGTCCTTCCATGATCCATATGTGTCGCTAGGCTCCTGGTGGAATCTTTTTCCAGTTGGGTATTTGCTAGCCCTGGATTTGCTAGACTTAGTCCTGCCTGCTTAAGAGAACCTAGGGTTACCGGGATAAGACCATTAGAGAAGAATTAGTGGAAGTTGATTGCCATACAAAGCCTATCCACTGATGGTCCCCGGTGCCTGGAGTGAACTCCCTTGTTCTTGATGAGTCATTTTTAGCTCTGTCGGACTCTTTGTGACCCAATTTGGGGTTTTCTTGGCAAAGATACTGGAGTGGTTTGGCATTTCCTTCTCTGGCTCATTTTACAGATGAGAAAATTAAGGTAAACAAGGTTGTGACTTAACCAAGGTCATACAGTGTCTGAGATCAGATTTGAACCCAAGTCTTCTGGACTCCGGGCCCAGCTCTATCCCATTGTGCCAACTAGCTATCCCCCCAATGTTTCTCCTCCTCCTCCTCCTCCTCCTCCTCCTTCTCCTCCTTTTTCTCTTCCTTTATTTTTACTGTATTTTATTTTTATTTAGCTATTTTAACCAATGATATAATAACAAATCTCCACATTTCTGAAGCTATATGATCCAAATTGTTTTCCTTTCTCCTTCCCTCTCCCTTTCTGGAGCTGGCAAGCAATTCAATACGAGTTATACTTGTATTATCACACAAACCATATTCCCATATTATTCATTTTTGTAATTTTTTAAAACCTTTACCTTTCATCTTAGAATCAGTGCTGTATATTGGTTCCAAGGTAGAAGAGTGGTAAGGGATAGGCAATGGGAGTTAAGTGATTTGCCAGGGTCACACAGCTAGGAAGTATCTGAGACCAAATTTGAACCCAGGACCTCCCATTTTTGGGCTTGGCTCTCAATCCACTGAGCCACCTAGCTGCCCTCTGAGTAAGCTTATAACCCAAACCCCAAAACATATACCCAAATAAACAAGTGAAAAATTGTATATCTTCATCTGCTTTCTTATTCCAACAATTCTTTCTCTGGAGGAGGGCAGCATGCTTTGTCATAAATCCCTCAGAATTCTCCTGGATCGTTGCATTGCTGATAATTGTTAAGTCTATCACATTTGATCATCCTACAATATTGCAGTTACTGTGTACAAATGTTCTCCTGGTTCTGCTTATTTCACTCTGCATCAGTCCATCAGTCTTTTTGAAATCATCCTATTCATCACTCCTTACAGCACAACAGTATTCTATCACCATCACAATACCATAATTTGTTTACCCATTCCTCAATACCACAATTTGTTCAGCTATTCCTCAATTGATGGACATTTCTTTAGTTTCCAATTCTTTGCAACCATAAAAAAGAGCAGCTATAAATATTTTTGTGCAAGTAAGTCCTTCCCCATTTTTAAAAATCTCTTTGGGATATAGACCTAGTAGTGGTATCATTGGATAAAACAATATACATTATTTTATAGCCCTTTAGGCATAGTTACAAATTAACTTCCAGAAGGATTGGATCAGTTCACAACTCTACCAACAATGCATTAGTGTCCCAATTTTGCTACATCCTCTTCAACATTTATAATTTTCCTTTACTGATATATTGGTCAATCTGATAGGTGAGGTGATACCTCATAGTTCTTTCGATTTTCATTTCTCATCAAGAGGGATTTAGAACATTTTTTCATATGATTACTGATGGCTTTGATTTCTTCATCTGAAAACTGCCTATTCATAACCTTTGACAATTTCTCAATTAGGGAATGACTCATATTATCCGAAATTTGACTTAGTTCTTTATATATTTGAGAAATGAGAACTTTATTATATATCAATTTGTTATAAATTTTTTCCTCCACTTTGTTATTTTCCTTCTAATCTCGGTTGCATTGGATTTGTTTGTACAAATCTTTTTTTCCTAAATCCTTAACTTCTGTCTTAGAATCAATACTAAGTAATGATTCTAAGGCAGAAGAGCGGTAAGAGCTAGGCACTGGGAATTAAGTGACTTGTCCAGGGTCATACAATTAGGAAGTATCTGGGATCAGATTTGAACCCAGGTCCTCTAGACTTCAGGCCACTCAATTTCACATAAGCCTTTCTCCAAGTCTCAACTGAAGTTTTACCTTCTATCAGAAGCCTTTGATAATCCTTAACTTAGTGCCTTCTGATCTGGCTTGTCCATATCTTGTTTGCAAATAGTTAATTGTTGGTGTGTTGTCTTCCACATTAGGCTTTGAGCTTGTTGGGAGCAGAGACGATGCCCCCACTACCAACCCCTACCTTTTTTGTTTCCCCAGTGCTTGGCATAGTGCCTGGCACCTGGTAAATGCTTAATAAATGTTTGTTGACTTGGTATATAGTTTTGTGTGTATTTGTAAGCTCTTTACACGTAGGGATTTTTTTCATTTTTTTATACTTGTGTCTCCAGTGCCTAGCACATGATAGATGCTAAAACAAAACAAACAAAACAAAAAAGAAAAAAAACACCCTTCTTTCTGTCTTAGAATCAATACTAAGCATCAGTTCCAAAGAAAAGAGTGGCAAGGACTAGGCAATTGGTGTTAAATGACTTGCCCAGAGTCACACAGTTGAGAAGTGTCTGAGGTCAAATTTAAACCCAGGACCTCTTAATCTCCAGTCTTGGTTCTCTATTCACTGAGCTGTTGCTTCCCCTACAGCTGAGATTTTTTTTTTTTAAATTTGTGATGTCTCCTGAGTAGAGTATAAGTTTCTTGAGAGCCAGAATTTACTTTTTTTTCCCCACTTGTATCCCCACTGTGTGTGGCACATAGTAAGCACTTTATAATTTTTTCATTCATTCATTCATTCATTCTTTTTTTTTTTTAAAGAACAAAAGGAACTTTATTGCTAGCTCGAGCTAGGGTCCAGGCCACCAGAATCTGATGTGCCAACCTGGACCCTTTTCATTCATTCTTACTTGTCCTTTCCCACTTTTTTTTTTTCCAAGCAAACAGAAGCCTGGGGAAGAAAGCTAATGGGATATGATGGGTTGAATTGGTTGGGGGTCTGCAACAGGAAAGATGGAGATGGAACTTCAGGGAGGGGAGTTTTCAGAAATCAAGAATAATAATAAAGTGGAGAGCTCTTGTTGCTGATAAGTTTCAGTTCACACGGTGAATATTTCCTAGACCTGAAGGCAAGAAATGTGGCAAATGACAAACTCTAAGAAAAGGCAAAGACCAGCAGCAATGTGGTCAAATAAAGCCAATGTTCTGAGGGTGAAAAAAAGAGGCCAAGACCGCAGAGAAGAGCTCTCTGAGCCCCGATTCTGTGGAACCCAGTGGCAAGGCGAGAGACAGAGAGAGAGAGAGAGAGAGAGAGAGAG
>NW_025384712.1:0-2953 GCF_016433145.1 Gracilinanus agilis
AAGGAAGGAAGGAAGGAAGGAAGGAAGGAAGGAAGAAAGAAAGAAGACAGGTAAAGGCAAAGAAAATTCTCATGTGGGGACAGCTCTGGTATATGATAAATAACTATTAGTTTTATAGTATAAATATAATAGAAATCTTATAAAAATTATATTTATAATAGAAGTAACTATTAGTAACCATGCTTTCTTTAGAAGCTCCATTTTAAATGACTTATTTAGTGGCCAGCTTATTCTTATAATTAATATGTGCATCTCTGTGAGCAGATGAGTAACAGGTAAGGGTCTTGGTGACCACTCTGCTTTTCTCTATTCTTCCACTGAATAAAATGTGAAGCTCTTTGCCATCTGTTCAATATTCTTCACAACATTCAAAATCACATCCTCAATCCAATAGTTCTGTATGGTGCTGCCCTCTGGTGCTTAAAGCAAGGATAGAGTCTTCATTAGCTTCTTCACCATTTAAAAGGCTCCATCAAACTTTTTTCATTATTCATTGCTGTGGGAGGGGAATTTAGAACTAGGATTTTGTTGGTATAGGGAAAGCCTGGTGAGGGAAACTTCCCTACCAGTTTAAATCAACATTATCATCTTAGAAAGTTGTCTGGAATGCTGGGAAGGGACACAGTCAGGATGTGACAGAGGTGGAATTAGTTCAATTCTTCCTAACTCTGAAATCAGCATTCTGTGTGGTACATCTTGGCTTCCTCCTCTTTACCACTTATTAAATATTAATAGCATGGTAGATATATAAGCTCTTAATTGGTAGCTCCTAAAATACAACATGAGATTGGACAATCCCCTTCCCATTTTCCATGGAGGGAGGGAGGAAGGAAGCTGATTAATGCATTATCCTAATAAGACTTCTTTTGTTAGCAAACAGTTCTACAGTACTCAAAAGAACAGTCAATCTTCCCTCTTCCAAAAATCCCCCCACTCAATCCCACTCCTTCCTCTTTTTCTGAGCCCCTACATGAATCAGGCTGCCAAGAAGCTTTAAAATGCTTTATTACCAACAGAGAGCTTTGTCGTGGGGAAGACATAGTCACCCATTCTGTTAGAGAGCTTTCTCTGACACAGGCAGCCACTCTGGAACAGCTGAAGCGAGAGTGACGTCTCATTAAAACAGCTTCTGTGAAAGCATCCTGCTGGCCATTTACCACTTGAGGCTTGTGAGCAGAGCCCTGCTGGGAAAGGTTGAGCCCTTAGCCTCCCCTGGACAAGGGAAGGTTTCCTGTCTGTGCCTTGGGGCACAAGGCTAGCAGGGCTATGGGAGCACCCAGCACTCTCGCTTGGGATGTTCTTGGTAGCTTGGACCTGATAGTGAGTGGGAAACTGGGAAAGGTTGGGAAAGAGAATGCAAAACTCTTGACAGAAAACCAAAGCCCATAATGGGATAACATTTTAGGGGTGCAAAACACATACACGTTCATTAGAATTCCAGGGGGACTCAGGACCTCAGGACCCACATCTAGTTCAACCCAGGAATTCTCTCAACAAAGAGTCCTTCTACATATAATGCTTAATTTCCACTTCTAGTCAAGAAGCAAGGGTCGGCAACCTTTTTGGCGTGAGAGCCATAAACGCCTGCTGAAGGAGGAGGATGGAGGTGGAAGGCGCTGGAATATGGGGTGGGGACTGAAGGGTCCCCTGGGGCACATCCTGGGGCTCTGCCCGGACTGGCTGGTCAGAGGTGGAGCCAGATATGGCTGGAGAGCCATACGTTGCGGACCCCTGTGATGGAGGATTTAAATATTCCTGTGACATCTCCTTCCATCCCTGGATAGTTCTGATGATTGCAAAGGAAATAATTCTTTATATGGAAATGGAACCTGCTCTTCTGAGACACACAGGTTCGTAGGAGTTAGAGCTGGAGGGAGCCTTAGAGACAGACTTCTTCAACTCCCTCTCTCTTTAACTAAGGAGCTAATTCAGGCTCCAAAGGGGAAACTGACTGGCTATTATTACTTATTATTATTATTAAAAATGAACAATATTAAAAGAAAGTATAAGAATTTACCTAGCTTCCTTTAATTAATTCATTTCATTTGGGGCAGTTTAACTATATCCTCAGATATTGAAGGAATTTGAAAACATGACTGCTCACATACTGAGCATATTGACTGGAATGCTAGACTCAGAGTTAGAAAGACCTAAGTTCAAAATGCTCCTTCAGGTTCCACTTAGCTGTGTGATCCTGGGCAAATCAATTTAGGTCTCCAGTCTCAATTTCCTCATCTGTAAAATGGGGCTAATATTAGTACAGAAAGGAATTTCAGAATTTTTGTTAATATTGAGTGCAATGATATATGTAAAGCATTTAGCAAACCTGAAAGCAATATATAAATGCTATAATTATTAAAATTATTATAATGTTCTATTTTACAAATGAGGATTCTGAGGGGAAAGCATAAAGAAGCCAAAAAAGTTTGTCAGTGAGCAAAAGCTGATGGGTGGTGTAATGGGGATTCAAACTCAGGACTTCTGTCTTCTGGTCAAATTGCCTTTTTATTACAATACAATGTGTATCAGTACCTTTTAACAAACAGACACACATACAGGCAGACATACATGCATATAATATACATATTGAACAATCACATATAAAATATATGTTTAATGAACACATAGATGTGTGTATGTGTATTCAATGAATTAAATGGTTACTTCTAGGGGGCAGCTGGGTGGCTCAGTAGTTTGAGAGCCAGGTCTAAAGATGAGAGGTCCTAGGTTCAAATCTGACCTCAGACATTTGCCGGCTGTGTGACCCTGGGCAAGTCACTTAACCCTCATTACTTAGCCCTTACCACTTTTCTGCCTTAAAACCAATACACAGTATTGATTCTAAGACAGAAGATAAGGGTTGAAAGAAAGAAAGAAAGAAGAGAGAGAGAGAGAGAGAGAGAGAGAGAGAGAGAGAGAGAGAGAGAGAAGGAAGGAAGGAAGGAAGGAAGGA
>NW_025384713.1:0-3700 GCF_016433145.1 Gracilinanus agilis
GAAGGAGGGAAGGAACATAAGACATGGCTTGACAGGACTCTTGATTTATGGGTGTTTTCTTTCTCTGAGTTAAAGAACTGGCTGAAGTGATGAAGTATAGGAATACATAGTTTTACCTCCCATTCAGTGTGAATATCTACTTTTTGGGGGGAATAGAGGTGGAGGTAGAATAGTAGGGAACAGAGTAGATAAAAATATTGACAATTCTAATTCAGGTGGTAGAAAATGTTATTTATTTATCACTAGGAAATTATCATTTAAGCATTACAATGAATAAATAAAGCTGAATGAATTTTTCTAAGTAAATAAAAATAAATATAAGAAATCTTCATATTTTCTATGATTTTATTGAATTTCATGGTCTAACTAAGAAAAAATGTCCTTCCAATGAGTTAAACAGACTCATCTAAGTTAGCCTGAATAAATTTTAGCTCTGTAGAATGATGGTTAAGTTTATTTTGTTCACTGAAGTTAATCTTGATAAGTAGTTGAGGAAATGAGTGCCACTAGGTTATACAGGCAAGCTATGAGAAAATAGGCTGGTGATTTCTTTCTTTTTGAAAGTAAGGAGACAAACATTTATTAAAATTACTTACTGTGTTCTAGGAATTGTACTAAGAGCTTTACAAATAAAATAATAACTAACATCATATATGTACATACATATGCCACTTGCTCTGTGTCAAGCACCATGCTAAGGGCTTTACATATATTATCTTATTTGATCTTAACAACTACCTTGGGAGGTAAGTGCTATTATTGTCTTCATTTTACAGATGAAGAAACCAAGGCAAACAGAGATTAAATTAGTTGCTCAGGATCACACAACCAGTGTCTGAGATCAGATTTGAACTCAGGTCTTTCTGATTCCAGCCTCATGCTCTATCCAGTACACTGCCTAATTGCCTCATAACAATTTTGGGAGGCAGTAAATGATGTTATTTTCCCTGATTCACATTTAAAACTAAGGTAAGTATATATTAAGTAAACTTCCTAGAGACGCAACAAATGTTTAAAATTGGACATGAATTCAGTCTTCTGGACTTTAATTTCAGAGCCTTAGCCACTAATATTTCAGCACATTGTCATTTTGCATATATGACCACAGAGTACAAACACATTTGTTATCTTTTATAAAGTATTTTAGATTGGTGAAATAGAAGGGAAAGAATCTAGAATTTGAATCAGAAGGTTTGAGTTGGCATCCATGTTCTGATGGGGGTTTTTGGTTATTGTTTTCCTCAACTATCATTATTGACATTTTTCATAATTAGTCAATAACATAACACATTTTAGGTTTGTCAGAACACTGTTGACCAAGACTTGAAAACAAAAGTCCTCCTCTCTGGTATCATCACAATAAGGACATAATTTTAAGTTCTTGAAGATGCCAATAAAGAGAATGAGCTGGGATGTTCTACAATACCAGAAAGTTTTCAAATAATATTTCTGCAACTAACTGTGTAGACTATCTACAGCTCCCAGGTAAATGAGTAAAATGAGGTGCATTACCAACCCAGTAATGACTTTTTGGATGGCAAGAAACTTCAGAAAAAATAGTATAACAGCAACTATTGTTACTTGTATTATGGTTCAATTTAATTTGTTTTGTATGAGACCCAGAAAAATAATTTCAAAAAGATCAAGAATTGTTAAACTGCAATCATTGAACTTATATATATGAGAATATATGAAAATATATTCCTACATATGTATGTATATGTATGCATATCATTCTATTTCAATACAATTGGTTTTCTTTGTAAGCCTATATATTTTAATATGTGCACTTTTAGCTATAATTCTGAAAACAGGTTCAAAGTTTTTACATGGATACCAAAGATGCATATGGAAATAAAGCTTAAAAACCTTTTAGAAGGAAAGCTTCTAAATGATATTAAATAACCAAAAATAAACACAGGAGTGAAAAATTAATGAAACATCTATTATTTTCTATATATAAAGTACTTTTCTAAGGACTGGGGATACAGGTAGAAAAAGCTGAACTCAGACAGTTGAAAAATCGTTTGAATGAGGTCCAGCTCATATGTTTAATGTTCAAATGATCTTTCTCTTATCCGGGCCACTTATTGTACCTCTGTTTTAATCCTAGTCATTTCTTTTATATGCACCAATCTTTGGTCAAAAAGAAGCAGTGTAGTATATTGGAAACAGTAAAAAAGAATTTGGGTTATAGTTCAACTTTGGTAATGAATTGGGTAATTATTGCATGTAATTAATTTCTCTGATTCTTAGACTTTTGTGAAGGCTTTAGACTAGATTACCTCTAAATTCCCTTTCATCTTTGATATTTTATATTCCCTTGAGGAATAAGTATAAATATTCCTGAATCATTGTAAATCATCATTTTGGGATAAAGAGGGAAATATAGAATGGTTTCTTTGATGTTGGTAAACAAGAATTTTAATATGTAAATATATGTGAGTAAAGGAATAAATTTGATAATGTAAAACCATGATGATTTGGCAGCATTTAAATAGGAATAAAACTTCTTTTGAGCTATAATTCACTGAGGTAGCCATAGAGGTCAATACTAGAAAATGTATCAATAGGTTATAATATATCTAGAATCAGGACAGGCATGTTCCCATAATATTTTATTACAATGATCAGACCAATGAAGCATGATGGCAAATTCTGGTTATATATCTGTATCTATATCCTTATATATAATCATAATTTATGATTATATATAGAAGAATATTGACAAATATCTATTTCTAGAAAAATTGACCATCTTGGTGAAGTGATTATAAACAAAAGTATACCAAAATTGAAAGGAATAAATAAGTTTCGTTAACTACTTCTCACTGCCTAGCTATATCACATATTATTATTACCTTTCATGCATTATACAGTACAATCAAACTAGGTCTTTACTCCCCATCTTTTATGTCATTCCAACTTCTGCCTCCTTCCTTTTGCACTAAATAACTATCATTTATTCATTCATAAGTTAATTTGAATCAAATGCTTTCAGCATCAAACAGGGATTAATTTACTGAGGGAACTGTGGTTTTGATTCAAAGAGGAAGGAAAGGGGAGAAGGGATACGGGTAATTTTAGAACATGGGGAACTCCTTAATGGGCTACATTTGTACTATTAGGAAAGTAAAGAACAATGACAATAGATGAACACTGATGGCTAATTGCACTTTTATAGTTTGCATAATTGCCCTAATAATGACTGATTTCTAATGGTAATACTTCCAACATCATAAACTTTTTACTTAAATATTTTGTTTTTCTTTCCTTTTAACATCAATATTTTAGTACTTATGAAGGATGTCATGGCATAGTGAAGAGAGAGTCAGCTTTAGCACTTAGAAGATGTAGTTTAAGTTCCACCACTAACACATATTTGTTGTGCAATTTTGGATAAATCACTTTACCTCTCAATTCTCTAGACAACTCTTCAAGAGTAGAAGTTGAGATAAGGTATTGATCTCCTTGGTAGAAGAAATTTCCTCACATGGGAATTCTCTATAATGGTAAAATTCCTCATCCAGTAACTATATCTATCCTATCATTAAGAAATCAATTGGGAAATGAATATCCTAACAGTGAAGAAGTGTTAGTGATTCATATTCTTTCCTTTTCACTTTAATGAGAACTTGACTTTCCCATAATCTATTTTGCTACTTTTTAAATGACAAATCATTATATATATATATATATA
>NW_025384714.1:0-5464 GCF_016433145.1 Gracilinanus agilis
ATATATATATATATATATATATAAATTTCAAAATGATACTATGACTCTGCTGTGTTTGGTACTCCTAGCTATGACAAAATAAAATGAATCATATATGTTTTACAAGCCAGCTTTCCAGATGAATTAAATCAGAGATTGTATCAGTTATACATATTTTAAAAGATTTATCATCCTGAGGTCCTCTAAACATTCATTATATAAAGTGTTTTATTTTATTTTGTTAAGATTTTTTCCCATGTTTCTGAATTATCCCATGATATAATAAATCCAATGAAAGCCAAAGGGCCTATGTTCAGATCTTTCTGATAGACAGTGGATGTATAGTTAATCTGGCAAATCATACAAATTAATCCTGATTAAATCCAACTCTTTCTAATAGTACAAAGAATGTCTTGAATAATGTGTTCCCAAATGTTGCTGGTAATCACTATCAAGTTCATTAACTCATATTTTGGGTAATTTATTTTGTTTCTCTTTGACAACAACAAAATGTGTTCTTCTAGTCTTATAGAATCATTCATTCTTTATAATTTTTTTTCAAAAGTCACTGAACGATCTCAACATATAATATTCTCCACATTATTTCACAAATCTGTGATATAGATTGTTTGAGTTTGGTGGCTAGAACTTACTGAGGGTGGGTGGATACTCACATTCTTCTTACTAATTGTAATTTTTACCTCCCTGTTCATTTCTGCCTCATCCTCATATAGAATATCATTCTGTAATTATTTACTTTGATATTAAAAACTCACCATCAACTCACCCAATGCTACTTTTCTAGGCTTTATATACTTTATTTCCTTCCCTTTGTGTTACAGTTTACCATTGCAGACCTAATTGATATTCTTCAAACGCCACACAATGGGCTCTTGCATTGGCTTTTCCTTTATATATGGAAGTTTTCCATCTTTCCTCCTTACCTTTAATTTTCCTTCATTTCTTCTCAGTTTAAAATTTTTCTTTGTAAGAAATGTTTCCCAACCCCATACCTCTCAACTACTACTGCCTTGCCTTGTCAGATTATCTAAATCTACTTTACATATTTTTATCTGACCCTCAAGAAATATGTTTGAGTTAATCTAGTGTAAATGATGCTTCCTACAATTTTCCTTACACTTTTTCTGTATGATGAATAGAAGTACTTCTCATTGTAGATATATCTATAATTTTATCTTTTAGGAGGATGCTTAATCTCACATACATGCACACATTATATCTGTGCTTGATTTTAAAGTAGGTTTTTCCCCTTCCTTTTAAAATTAGCTATCCACAGAATTTTGGACTTGAACACTAACCACATAGATAATTTAAATGAGATTGTTTCTCATATGAGGACATGCTTTACTTATAAAAATTTAAAGTTACTTCAATGATCTTCCTAATTTATATTATAGAGTACTTGAATATAAGGCTTATGCTTCCTCTTCACTTTATATCTTAAATATAAAGTTTTAATTTAGGTAAAATAAATGAGTTTTAAGTAAATAACACAATGAGTATCACTTTGCATAGGATAGAGATGCTATATCTAACATATCAAAGAACTTCATGATGTTTTTCAGGTTGATATAAATTTCATTTATAAAGGAAATCATTTTCTCAAGGAATATCCATTTTCAATTTTTTAAATTTCTGATTTTTGTCAAGAGGTTCTAGAACAAAACAGAATCCTGATAAGCAATTTTATTAAAATTTATTAAAATACAAATATAACCTCAGTTGTCTCATCTATAAAATAGATGCCATAAAATCTATGGTACTTTCCTTATAGTTTTGTGAATGTAGACAAAATGCCTTAAAATCTTTATATGTTATAAATGTCTATTATGCTATTATTATTACAACTCTTTAAAATTTTCTCATTATGAATGTTAATTAGCATTTTAATCATAATCTTCTTTTATGGTGTCTCTTTCAGCAGTCGCAGCCTCTAGTGATCAAAGCCAGATTCCTATAATTGCTGTATCTGTTACAGTGGGAGTTATTCTGTTGGCTGTGGTTATTGGTTTCCTCCTCAGTGGAAGGTAAGAGAGAAGCTTTGATTCTGAACTTTGACTGTTGTCTTTTCTTAACCTTGATCTTTTTTTTTGGTTGTTTTTGTTTTGGTGATGAGCACATACTGAGTCAAATTATGCAAATGGTATACAAATAGCAGACTTTATCATATAGACATATTTTTCAGACCTCACTTGGCCATGTGCATCTATTTTTCAATCATACAAATTGTGAATTTCTCTGCATTCTATATCCAGAAACAGTGCAACTGGGTTGGGATCTCCTTTGGATCTTAATGTGTTCAAAGTAACCAAATGTGATTTCTTACACTGAAAGGGAAAAATTAAGATGGTTCTTTGTTTTAGAAGTGTGCCTGAGTGATTTATTCACAGTGAATGGGGTGCTCCATTGGATTGGGACTGTTCAAGGCTGCTACTGGTGTCTTAACAGGAACCGGGGAGATAAGCAATCATTCTAACTTAACAAGCAGTCTACTTCTTGAAGTTGATTGACAAAATAGAGAACAGCTGGGTAACAGATGGTTTTCATGAGTGAATTTACTTCAGTTCACAGACAATTGCAGCTGATCACTATCAACTTTGAGGTGCAGTGATTTTGTGAGTCTGATGTCATATTTATGTTTTATGAAGTCTTTTTAAAAAATATTGCACCCTCAACTAAATCCTTCTAGAACTTATTTCTTATTCTAAATAACAGGACTATATAGAAGAAGATATCCAGTGCCATATTATATGTGTATATATATGTGTGTATATATATATGCATATATATATATATAATTCATCCAAAATTCATAACACAATTCCTTTTAATCCCACTGAAAGTGAAGCAAGTGAATGGGGGACCTCATAAAAGTCACTAGATTGCAAATCTCTCATTCCCTCTATTCTATTTAATAAAACCAATTTATAGGATCAGAATATAACATTTCTCATTTGTAAAGTGGATTTTATGTTGTAATAGAGTGCCAAGTGTGGAGTGTGAAGGTTTGAATTTGATTCCTGGATCAGATAGCTGTGTGATCTTGGACAAATAACTTAATATCTCTAAAGTCTCAGTTTCCTGAACTGGGAAATCAGAGTATTATAATAGAAAAACTGTAAAGTCCCTTGCAACTCTAATCAACAAGGTGATGAATGTACCTGATAGTGTTCCTTTGCCAACCATAAACATATGTAGTTATTTTGCATTCTTATCAATGATCGTCCATAATAAAAGCAATCCATTTGAAATAAGTTTGGGAATAGAGCCTTTAGAAGAGCTTAATATAAATCTTTTCAAAGCAAAATAATTAAACCTGTTAAAAATACAAATTTACTCTGTTAGATCCCTGAAAATTCTCCTATCAGAGGATCAATATTTACATTTATTTTTACTATGCTACTAATTTAAATTTGACAGTTTGGACTCAACTAAACACATAAATATACATAATCTGACATTCATAAAATACTGAATTTCATTGGCAGCATAGATTAAATACTGCATCTTCAAACTGCATTGGGAAGAAGTGCACGTTATTTCTATTTGATTCCCAAAATGTACTATGTACTTAAGCTTAACAATGTTCATTCATTGATTTCTCAGAAACACATGCATTATCCCTTTCCTTTCTTTCTTTCCTCTCTATGCACATGTGGTTAGAAAGCAGTTAGTTTTAACAAAAGCAGCTATAACATATTACAGAAATATCCTTTCTCACTGTAAGGGAGTTATTTGTTTAGTGTAGGTTAAATAAGAACATTTCTCTCCTTTTAGCTATATGAAGATCAGCCATAGACTCTTCTCTTTTCCTTGTGTGTGAGAGAAACCCTTCAATATATTGATCATTTTTTTGAAAAGAATACTGAGTTTTTTTCACCTTCATCTAAATCAGGACAAAGAATTAGGAGGAAGATAACTTCCATAATTCAGCCACTAAATGATATAAAGACTGAATTGGTTAGATTAAGGAAGAGTGATATCATGTGTTCTATTTTACCTGTCGAAACTCCCAACATGTCTCCCAACAATTATTATGTAATCAAAAGAACCACGTTTCTTTCTATAGTCTTTCTTAGTCGGTTCTTCATTTTTCTGAGCAAATTCTCTGTAAATCATTGACAATGAAAATAGGTAATATTCTGAAACCAAAATGTCCAGGACAAGGGAAATATAAGGAGGAATATATTTATATACTCTCAGTGATAGAGAAAATATCAGAAAAAATATTTTAAATAAAAACAACATTGTAAATAGATGAAAGAATCTAGAAACACAAAGTTCAGATATATTCCAATTGTTGAATTTGTCCTTGAGTCATTGGATGATTTTTTGACGGAATAAAATAAATATTGTTTTCAATTGGTATATTAATTTCATTATATTCATTTCTCTGAAGTAATTATTTTGAAATTAACTTTAGAATAGTATTTTAAAACATTACTTAAACTTTTCTTTCCTTTTTTTGATCCCTCAAGGAAATAGCTCCTCTTCTATACTTGTTCAATTGTAGCTCAGAAGTATTATCTTTATTGTGTGATGTGAAAGGCATCCTTACTTCCCTTCAATGTATAGAATAAAAAGGCTTTATTTTACCACATTTAATCTCTGTGCTGACTTTGTTTTACTTACCTCTGGATGCCCCACATTTGTGTGTTGCAAACACCTCTTGCCACTGGGTGGGACCCTGAGGTTGTTATCATTAAATCTTTACCCCTTTACCAGGGCCTTCTCCATCAATCCCTATTGGATCAACAGCTAGAAATATATTCAGAAAATCACCTTCACCTTCAACTGTGTCATCTAAAGGACCATTCTCAATGTTTTCCCTCCATGTAGCTTCCTCCTTTCCCCCTCAATGGTCATATTCCTGGTAAAAATTTATTTTAAATGACTGCCTCTCTTCCTCATGTAAATATATTACTTTATTCATGTTTTTTATTTAGCTTTAAGATAGCAAGATGTATTGAAAGGACTTCTGAACTTAGAATTTAAATTTGTGACTCAGTTGTACTTCTACTTACTAGATAAGATGTTATTGAGCAAATTGGAAAATCTCTCTGAACTTCCATTTCCCAACACATGATAAAGAGGTAATACTCAAGTTGCTTACTTGAACCTCACAGGATTGATATAAGGAAAATGCTGTGCAATCTCAAAATTGCAATATAAATATGAATAGTAATTTTTAAAATTCACATAGGAGAACACCATCAGTTCCTATTGTCTCTTAGTTTAAATTAGCTTATTAAATTAATATCTGTTCTCTAGTTAGGACCTAAGAGGAATTGTTAGATATCAGGTATATTTTACTCTAGAGTCATTAGAAAGTTTGAAGCCCAATGATATTTGCAAGAGAGAAGACTATGTGAGTTGTCATAGGGTCAAGTTGGATAACTTATGGGCACCATCATGCAGAGGAAAAGAGGGTAAGAAATGTTAAATGAAAGAATGTTTGCCATAA
>NW_025384715.1:0-5659 GCF_016433145.1 Gracilinanus agilis
ATATATATGTAACCTGAAATCTATAATCAAAGAAAGAACATTGACATCATATTTCAAGAAACCACCAAGGAATATTGCCCTAATATCTCAAAATGGGAAGGCAAAATAAAAATTGAAAGCATCCATAGGTCAATTCCTTAATTTGAAAATGATTTGAAATGAAAAATAGTCCACATATATTATAGCCAAATTCCATATCTCCCAGGTCAAAGAGTCAATGTTTTAAACAGTCAAAATGAGGTTCATATGAAATGGTTAGATCGAATCACAACTCTACCCATATTTCAATTTTCCTATATCCCCTAATATTCATTATTTTCATTTTCTGTCATATAAGCCAATTTGACAGATAAGGTAGTACTAAAAAGCTGCTTTAATTCATATTTTTTCCTCATCAATAATGATTTAGAGCATTGTTTTTATATGATTAGAGATAACTGATTTCATTATCTAAAAATAGCAGGTTAATGGCCTTTGACAATTTATCATTTCGGGAATAAAATGTATTTTTACAAATGTCTCAGTTCTATATATTTGAGAAATCAGATCTTTTTTCAGATAAACTTGCTTTATTTTTTATGATTATGATTGCTAACTACATTTCCTTACCTCTTATTTTCCACTGTTTCCTTTTCTTTCTACTCTTTCAACCTGTCTCTGATCAAAGTATTTTGCTTCTGTTCAATACCTTCCCAAATCTGCCCTTCCATCACCCCTTCTTCCCTTTCTGCTTCCCTATAATATAAGATGTATTTCTATAACCAAGTTATTATGTATGTTATTCCATATTTGAGTCAATTTTAGGAAAGGCTCTTCCTTCTTATATTCCAAGTTGCCTTGAATGGAAAATAATTTCACTTTGCTCTCCAAAATTCATTTTGAGGTATTATTTTAAAGTCATTTGGAGGAGAATTTTGAAAAGCTCAGGTAAGGCCTTCCCTCTACTTTATCATCTTGGTCTACACTTTGATAAAGGGAAATTAAAGTAACTTTAAGATACCATTTCACACCTATCAAATTGACTAACATGACAGAAAAGTAAAATGGCAAAACCTGCAGGTTTGGAAAAATTGTGATACTAATGTATTGTTGATAGAGTTGTGAATTAGTCCATCCATTGTAGAGGATGCTTTAGAACTAGGCCAAAAGTTTAGGAAAATTTGCCTACTTTCTGACTCAGCAATACTCTAACTTAGTCTATATCCCAGAAAGATCAACAAAAAGGAAAAAAAATGCTTATTTATATGAATACATATTCTATCTTTTTTGTGGTGGGAAAGAATTAGAAAATGAGAAGGTGTCTTTTAATTGGGGAATGGCTGAACAAGTGGTGGTATATGATAGTAAAGAAGTAATTTCATGCTACAGAAAGGATGAGTAAGGTGGTTTCAGGAAAAAAGTGGGAAAATGGTTAACTTTTACAAGGTTAAATGAGTAGAACCTGAAAAATATGGGACACAGTCATAGCATTTTAAACATGATCAATTATGAAAGACTTAGCTATGTTTATCCAGACAATTATCCAAGAAATTTCCAAAGAACTCACGATGAAAACTGCTAACCACCTTCAGAGATAGAGAGCTGATGAATTCTGAGTTCAGATGGAAGTATATTTGTTTTAATTTCTTGGTTTTGTTTGTTTGATTTTGTCTTTTAAATTTTGCAACTTGGCTAATATGCAAATATGTTTGACTTTACTTATATAATTGATACTGTATTCCTTGCTTTCTCAAAAGGTGTGCAAGGGCTTGGTGGCAGGGAAAGAAATTCAAACAAAACAATTTTAAACAGGAGAGCTGTTTTAATATAAGTAGGAAATATTTCATAATTTTTTTAAATATATCTTAAGAATTACCTACACTCTAGCAGGATTCCAAGATATGTCAATTAATGTATCTAAAAAAAATCTGAAGTTTAAATAGAATGAAGGTTCAACATGGGCTTAAAAGTATGTGTTTTCTTTTTAAAATAAAACTTCTTATATGCATTTCTAATCAAGAGAGTATCATCTTTGTTCTACTTTCTCTCATATATTAGTTCTGAGGATCTGTTTCCTTTACAGCTAGATAAAAAGATGGATGGATGTGGCAGTTGCCAGCCCAGGCCATATAGACAAGTTTCTATTTCCTGATATGTAACACCAACTCTAATCCTAATGTGTAGTATTGCAAATTTCACTAACTACATTCAGTTTACGTTAACTTGACCAAATATGAGTAGAGTGGATATTTAAACCCACTCATCTTTTGGTGTAGAGGAAATAAATGTTAAATTGATTTTCTTAAAGTCTGACCACGTCATTTCTTTCTCTTCAATTAAATCCTATGGTTCCCTACTGCCTCTATGATCAAATATAAAATCCTCTCTTTGACTTTAAAAATCTTTAGAAGCTGTTTCCTTCCTACCTCACCAGTCTTTTTCCTCCTTACTTCCCTCCATTTATTCTATTATCCAGTAAAACTGGTTTTCTTGTTTTTGTCACATGGTGCTCCATCTCCCAACTCTGAATATTTTCATTGGTTGTCCATCCTCCCTAAAATACTTCTTTATTTCTGCCTCTTAGCTCTCCTGGTCTCTTTGAAATATCAGGTAAAGTTTCACTTTTCTGAAATAAGATTTTGACATTTCTTATCCATCCAAGTGTTGTTTTTTTTTTTTTTTTGAGACCAACTCAATATATTCCATAGAAATCATTTGTACATAGTCGTTTTCTTATCTCTATTTGAGAGCCAGGACTAGCTATTTTCTTTTTTTGCTTCATTGGTATCCTCAGTGCTAAACACAGAGCCTGACACATAGTAGGTGCAAAATGCATGTTGGTTGATTAAGTAAATGGACTCTGATTTGAAATGCATAGATTTGAGTCCTTGGTCTGTTTAAGTTATAAAATCATAAGCATGAATAATTTAATACCTGATTATTAATTTCTTCATTGGCAAAGTGAAATAATTATTACCAGCCTTCTCTGGGTTTTTACAAATAAAACACTTTGCAAACCTCTGTCCTATTGAAATGTGAGATGTAAGTGCAAAGATGGCAGCTTTGATAAGATTTACATATTTGAACTAAGCTGCAATTTCCTGGAATCACTTTATGAGATTTATGGAATACTATTCTTTCCCAGAAGGTATGTGGACATATGAGTTCCCAGGGTTAAGAGCCACAGAATTAAGACATCTTGAAGTTAGAAAGAAACTCAAGGACAATCGAAATCAGCCAGCTACATCTTCACAAGAACATTCTCTACCATGAACTACTCAGATTGTTATTCAGTTTGCTTTGATAGTCCTATTTGTCACCTCAAAATTCTGTGTGTTTGGAGATAAGAGGGAGGAACCAGCTAGAAAAGAGAATTAGAGAACTCCTCCCTGCTCCTCTTATTGTTAAACTGTCCCTGTGTTTTTGTAATCACCCTTTACATAGTTTTAAACTCCTGGATAATTGGAATTATGCTTTTAAGAGGAATATAGGTAGCATAAAAGATAGAATGTTTGGCTTGAAGTCAAGTGGATCTGAGTTTCTTTTCTCTGGTCAGAAGCAATTACGTTATGTGACCCTGGCCATATCACTTGTTGCCTCTCAGCTTGCTTGAAACAAGATGAAAATAATAATAATACTTCACAGGTGTGTTGTGAGGATTGAAAGAGATAATACCCAAAATGTTTTGCACACATTAACATATTATCTAAATTCTATTGTTTTAATCTGGCATTTAATTTGTTCTAATGACCTCCACAGTTACACACATTTTAGATGCTTAATAAACATGCTGTGAATCAATTTTTATATTCCTCTAAGTAGCATTTTTCTGAAAAATATCTCTAAGTTCCAGCTTTACCTCTTTTCCACATCTGGAATAAAACAAACAAAACTAAATAACAAAAAAAAAACACAAATGCAAACAAAGCTAGACCTACAGATTGTTTCTTTCACAACAAAAATTGGTCACGTCTTCATCAAGGCATTCCAATATTTTCCAGGAAATCTATTAACTCAGACTAACCTGAAATCAGTGAATTGGATGGAGCAACATTTTTGAGGTTACAAAGGAATTACAACTATGGCCAAAAGGAAATAATGCTACTGAAGACAGAGCTTTTGATGCTTAAGTGTGTGTGTGTGTGTGTGTGTGTGTGTGTGAACCTTCCTTCCAATTGCCCTTGCTGCCTACTTCCACAAGACCTCTGTCCCACACATTTTCCCAATTACAAATCTGCCAACACATTAGCAAGTTAGAGGTGAGATCAGTAACAAGGCAGCCCCCACTTGAGATAGGTTATTGCTTCTGCCCTTACATACAGCCCAAAGACAGGCCTGTCCACTCAGGATTCCTAGGAAAGCTAATTTTGGAGTTCAGGCTATTTATTCTCAGAGCACAGCTGTCTCCTTCTTCCCACCTCCTCACCCACTCCCCTCCTTCCAAGGTTTCTCCTGAGGCTGCCATTAGCTGAGTTATGACTAATAAAGTCATTTAAGATGACAACTAATCACAGCTGTGCCATTAAGGATGAGAAGATTCAGAGGCACCAGACATCAGTATATCAGTGGGAAGTCATTTTTCATACATTCCCCAGCTCAGTGTACTTTCATCCTTCCCTTCTGTCCCAAACAAGGGACCCTGATCACAATAAAAACACACATATCTAATGAAATCTTTCTTCCAGGCTTGCAAAAACAATTCATTTTTGCTTCATATGGACTCTCTAGATGAATTCACCATAGTAGAAGAGACATATTGGGGAGTACTTATACCACCCTGCATCCCCTCATCCCTTATCTGGCCAAATACTTATATTCCTTGATATGAATGATTTAAGATGGACTATTTCTTTTTATATTCAAAGATATTTTATTCTCTGAATTTATGCAATAACAATTTTTAACATACACTTTCCAAAGTTATATGATCCAAATGGTCTCCCTCTCTGTGTTCCCTCCCCCATCTTAGAGATGATCTGGATGATACATGTATTATTATATGAAACATACTTCCATATTGGTCATTTTTGTAAGAGAGTAATCATATAAAATGAAAATCCCCAAACCAAACTCTAAACAAACTAGTGTGAGAGATAGCAGGCTTTGTTCTGCTTTGGATTCCAACAGTTCTTTCTCTGGAGATAGAGCACATTCTTTGGATGACTGCATTTCAAAAAAAAAAAGAATTTTATTGGTATCTTAGTCAAAAAATTCTCCTTTCTACAACAAGCTTTCCTTGGTTTTCTTAACAATGGTGTCTTTCCTCTGAGATTACTTAACTTCCAACTCTCCTGTGCAGATTATGTATATATTTAGCTGTTGCATGTTATCTTTTCCTAGAGCATGTGACCTCTTTTAGGGCAATGAATCTTTGGGGGGCCTTTCTTTGCTTCTGTAGCACAAAGTATAGTACCTGTAATAGAGTAAGTATGGAAAGAATATTTGTAGAAAGACTTGGTGTGACATTTACCTCTTGGTAAAGAAGCTTGTTTCTTTTGATAGGGAATATTACATACATACTGTCAGACATGGTTGCTGTCATTTGATTGTCTTTAACTTTTCTTTGACCTGAAGGAGGTGCTGGGCATGAGGCATTACTGGGAAGTGGTTGTGTGATTTTTAAAAAAGAACATAAAAATTCAGTCTGAAGATTGACATTATATTACATATATATATATAT
>NW_025384716.1:0-6019 GCF_016433145.1 Gracilinanus agilis
TATGTGTATATATATATATACATATATATATATATGACATCAGGACAATATATGCAATTAGGATTGATAATGGAAATAGAAAGAACAGTAATCATAACACAAAACTTCATTAATTTAGATGTTTAGTTGTAAACAGTAAGTTTGAAAGAATGGAGGAGAGCCTTCCCAGTCCTCTGACATACTCCTTTAAGGAAATAGGTATTCATTTGTTTGGGATATTGTCCATAAAATTTGACTTATTGTATGTAGTAAGTGATTTTTACATATTTTTATTCTTTATTTAAAGAAATCTTCATTACAAATGATAGTTCTCTGGAGGGATTGGGGAAGAGGACAAAGAGGAAGTATAGGTCACATGAAAACAAACAATATTAGTGAAAATAGATGAACTCAAATTGCCTTTTTATTTCATTTTTAACAGGTTCTATTCCACCCTATCCAATTTCACTCTATTCTATTCTATTCCACTAAACTTCTTAGCAGTCCTTCCCACTTTATTCCATAGACAATTACTATACCTCTAAATGTGGAACATGAACATTGAAAAAATAGGGGAAAAAAGTGGTCTTTCTCCCTTTAAGATAGATTTATGAACCACCTTTTAATTACCTATCACCAAATAAAGACAACTTGGGATTTTGGGGGTGGGCTGCTAAATAATGAGCTCCTAAAAATCTATTTATTAAGTTGCCTGACCCAGCTGAGGTCATCCCTGGTCACAAAAGAGCCATGGAGACCTATATCACTTTATTGGTTATGATGCTGGCCTAACCAATAAAAATGATATAACCAGTAAAATTACATTTTTACTCCCAAATCAATCTTTGGAGATAATTTTACTCATAACACCATCTCTCTTTTAAGGGCCTAAAGGTAAGCTAGAGAATAGAGCCCCTGGAGTTAGGAAGATCTGAATTCAAATACAGCCTTACACAGTTATTATATATTCTTGAACAATTCATTTAACCTTTTTGTATCAGTTTCCTTGAATGTCTAGTGAGAATAAAAATAGAACCTATCTTCTGGGGTTGTTGTAAAGATCAAATGCGATAATACTAAATAACAACAACAGAAATAAAAACTCTTAGTACTGCGTCTGACATATAGTAGATATTATAAAAATCCCCTTCTCCAATTCAGAATATGGGGGAGGCAAAATCTACAAGGGGATCTGAAAGGTTTACTAGAAGGGGTAGCACTTGGAAAGTAACAAGATTAGAATGCCAAAAGTGGTAATGGTGGAGGAGTATATTTCTGATATAAAGGAAACCAATATTAAAAGCATGGATACTAGGAACGAAAAATGAAATTTAGGGACAAGTAATTAATTTTGAATACAATAAAGGACATTTTAAAGGGATATCATTATCTAAGGTTCAAGTGGTACATTTGGAGTTAGGTTGTAGAGGAGAATGAATTCTTGGTAAAGGGGATTGGAATATCTTTGCAAATATAATGTGTTAAAAAAAACAACTATCTAAATCTTTTGAATAGTTGTGGGTCATGAGGTGTTCTGAATAGCATTAGTTAGATTACTTTGGCTTCAGTATGAATAATGGAAGAGAACAGTGGCAAGACAGCCATGGATAAATCTATTGCAATTGCTTAAGGACGATTGTGTATCTTGGAAACCTTGCATGTTGGTGCTTGAAAGCACATTAAAAATGATCTAACCCTTCGATGAGGGCCCCCATTACCATGGAAGACCTGAATATATATTTTATAATACTAAAATTATTAAATTTGGGGGGTTTTCTTTGATTCTTGCATTTAATTAGTTAGTTATTAAGTATATATTCTCTGTTCCTTATGTTTTTAGCACAGGGGTGAGTGCTGAAGATATAATAAAAGTAATATTATATATATATATATATATATATATATATATATATATAATCCCTTCCCTCAAAGAGGTCACAATTTAATGAGACAGATATCATTGAAATAACTAGGTATAATAAAAAATAGACATTATAAATTGAAGATAATATCATAGGGAAGACATTAGTAGTGTCAAAGGGTGGAGGAAAGCAGGAAAGACGTCTTGAAGGATCATATTTGTGCTAAGACCTGAAGAAAGCCAGGGAATCTAGGATAGCAGGGAAGCACTTGTGACAGGGTGGGCAAATGAATTGAATTGGAAATGAGGTATCCTGTACAAGCAACAGCAATCAAGCAAGTATACATATATTATAGAGACTGTGTGTATATATGGCATGAGTACTGAATTTAAGATTCCTACAGTAGGTTAGATTAGATTAAATGTCTTATGAAGTTCTTTGAAATCCTTAAGTATCCATGAAGCTAATCTAATATGATTTTCTTTGTGATATGCCATGGAAATGTTGAAGCTAGATTTTAGTAAATCACGTAGTGAAATATATTCTACTTTTTTATGGCAAAAAGGAAGAATTGTGGCCTAAATGGTTACCCTTTTAGATGACTTCAGAACTGTTTAAATCAGTGATTCCCGAAGTGGACACTACTGCCCCCTGGTGGGTGCTGCGGTGATCTAGGGGACCAGTGATGGCCACGGGTGCACTTATCTTTCCTATTAATTGCTATTAAATTAAAAAAAAATAATAATTTCCAGGGGGCTATGTAATATTTTTTCTGAAAAGGGGGTGGTAGGCCAAAAAAGTTTGGGAACCACTGGTTTAAATAGTGATATTCAAAGAGAAGCAGCTTTAATTAATGGCAATATGGAAGGGACACTGCAGTGCAATTACTTTGAAATGTGTACTTGGCTGAGTACTGGTTAACATGTTGGGGAGAAGCAGAGGAATCACATGTTCTCCAGTTATCTAAAGGATACAAAACTGGGAATCATAGTTAATATATTGAATGACAAAGACACAATCTTAAAAGGCTCTAACAGCCATAATCATGGGCTGAATTTAATTAGGTAAAATTCAGAAAATTAATAGGGATAAATATAAAGTCTTATGATTTGAAATCAAGCTAAAAAGTTGCTGCCTAGATATTGAAGGATGTAAATATGTGTAAATAATGATTTATCTAAAAACAGAGTTCAGGATTCTATGGGACTTTAAACTCAATATGAGTAGTGGAATGATTTTGAGAAAAATAAAATATCTGGTACAATCTTGGGTAGCATTGCGGGGAACTCAGGTTCCACAAATAAGAAGGTCTTTGACTTTCTTACTCTAATCTAGATAGAATAAATCTATATTGTGGAGTAAAAACATGTGTCAATAAATTGGAGAGTGTTCAACAAATATCAGCCAGAATGATTGTGCTTTGAGTCTATGTAGCATGACAATCCATTGAATAGTATAGTTTGCTTCTTCTGGAAAAGACTCATGTGGGCAAGTTAGCTAGCTTCAAGTATTTGAAAATATCTTATGTGGAGGGAAGACTAGTTATTTTCTGCTTGATCCTCTAGGGTAGAATTAGAGTTAATGTGTAGAAGTTTCTGAGTCCACTTTAGACTACATATCAATAAAAAGCAAAGCAACTCACAAATAAACTTTCTAATGATTTGAGCCTAGATAAGTAGTATATTTCCTGATCCTAAGAGATCTTCTAACAGAAGGTAGATGATGATTTCTGGGTATGTGATAGTAAGGATGCCTTTCAGATATCAATTGGACTAGATGGCCTCTGAGGTCCCTTCCAACTTTGAAATTCTGGGATTCTACCATCTGTGAACATCAGTGAGACAATGCTGAGATTTAAAATGGCAAAAACATGTTGCTGTATTTACTAAATATTCTATGACTTTTAAAGGTTTCTTTTTAAACAGCAAGATCGAAAAGATGCTATTTTAGGGAGCTCTGCAGGAGTATTTAAATGTTTTCATTTTAAAAATACAGCTGCAAAACCAGAATACACAGGAATGCTATTACCCTCCTAATTGTTCTGGAGAGCTAAATATTTTTTCCTCCAGAGAGAAGCTTTAAAAAAATTCTCAATAACAATAGAAAAGAATTTAATTAAGCATGCAATTAATTCTCCATTAAACTGCTGCTTAGAAGCCTCATCATGGTGTGGCAGCCACACGATTTTTTTCCCAGTCCTCTGAGCTGAGCAAAGCCTTGGCAAAGATATGGGAAAGTTTTTGAGTGTGTGCCCAGTGACAGGTGGAGGCTACCATTCTGGAGGTCAGTCTCCAAAACTTACAGAGAATTTCCTCAAACATTCACTATCACCAGATTTGCCTTATAGTGCTGACTATAAATGTCTGTATCCTTTTTTGGGTGTCTTTGTTTCTGTTTCTGTGTCTCTCTGACTTTATGTATATCTCTCATTTACAGAAATTTCAGAATTCTGAACTTTCAGAGTGAGGAGGGCTCTCAGCAGTTCTCTGTCCTAGCCCAACCCATTTCTAAAAGGAATAAATCTCCAATAAAATGTAATTATTAATAATGGAAGGACTATAAACCAGTATGAAAGGAAAAAAATAACATCCCCACAAACAGAATCTCTAATTCAAGAAGTATTAAAAGCAAAGAAAAACAGTTGATATTTTTATCTTTAAAGCAACATATCCCTTCTAACTGAAATGCATTTTTTTTTATTTTAAACCCTTAACTTCTGTGTATTGGCTCCAAGGCAGAAGAGTGGTAAGGGTAGGCAATGGGGGTCAAGTGACTTGCCCAGGGTCACACAGCTGGGAAGTGTCTGAGGCCAGATTTGAACCTAGGACCTCCCGTCTCTAGGCCTGGCTCTCAATCCACTGAGCTACCCAGCTGCCCCCTGAAATGCATTTTTGAAGATTCAATTATTTTACTTTTATTGTGATTTCTCAAATATATAACTTTTAAAATACTTAAAATGCCACATCATTAAGCAATTATTGGTCATCATGTTTGAGGTACTGTGCTAAGACCCAGGTTGTTGTCATTGTTATTTCCTGTACTATAACTAAATTTTATATATCACTTTAATTTTGACATATATATGTATGTATGCATGTATGTATGTATTCCCTGTGATAAAAGTCCACTTCCTTCAAGGAGTTTACATCCTCATGGAGGAGAGAATGTATACATAGGGAAGTATTTTCAAGATCCATACAAAGTATATGGAAGCCAACATTAGAGAGCAGGGTAATAATATTTATTTGTCATAGCAGAGAATATAGGACCTTTGAGGGTAAGAGCTGTTTGATTTTTTGCTTCTCTCATCAGTTTTTACAGAATATCTTATATTGAGTGTGTATTAAATACTTGCTGAATTGAAATAAAGGCAGTGATCTCTCTTATGCTGTTTTCTCATGTATTAGATAAAGGAAATATTTAACAAGGATGCTATAAAGTGCAAAAGAAGTAATATATTTACTATTATTATAATCCATTAATTCATGGGAACTATTTCCTACATGTAATCACAGTAGCACTAGAACATAGAATTACAACAAAAGAAAATGAGTAATTTCCATTTGGCACGTGCTTACAGTTTTCTTACAGACATGGGTGGCTAGAAAATATTTACATACAGTATAACCATTAAGCATGCACAATAATGTATTGAAATGATGTAAATTTATGTTGGAATCAGAGTATAAATTATGTTTAATATCAAATAGAAGAATTTCTATTTTACAATAAGACAATAGTTATCCATTGGAGATTATTCAGTAAGGGTCAACATAATGACACTTTGAATTTAGGAAATATCATTATATTAACACAGAGGAAGATGGATTGTAAACGGGGAAGGCTTGAGATAAAATAATTAGAGGAATTATAGAAATAGAATATCTAGGGGCATTCTAGGATGGCTCAATGGATTGAGAGTCAGGCCTAGAGATGGGAAGTCCTGGGTTCAAAACTGACCTCAGATACTTCCTGGATGTGTGATCCTGGGCAAGTCACTTTAACTCCCATTCCCTAATCTCCATTGCCTAGGTATTACCACTCTTTTGCATTGGAACCAATACACAGTATTGATTTCAGGACAGAAGGTAAGGGTTTATAAAAAAAAAAGAAATAAAATGCCTATATCCCTAAAATATAGAAATGAAAAGGAAAAAGAGAAAAAAGAAGAAATAAAA
>NW_025384717.1:0-5660 GCF_016433145.1 Gracilinanus agilis
TATATCATATATTTATTATATATTATATTATGTCATATCATATTTATTACATATTGTGTTATGTTATATTTTATTACATTTATTCTATTCACTCTATTCCTTTAAAATGGTAAATTCTAAAACTTGTGTGTTCCTAACTATAGCTCCATGATACTAGAGTTTTTATTCTTTCTGGCTGCTTATAGTGTTACCTCCTTGCCATGGGAGCTCTGGACTTTGGATATGATATTCCTGAGAGGTTCCATTTTGGAGTTTCTTTCAGTAGATGACTAATGGATTCTTTCAATTGCTTCTTCGACTTTAATGACTCTGGAACACAGAGACTGACAACTTTGTTGATCTCTGCCTTACTTAAATCCAATTACTACTAAGGCAAGATATTACCCAGCAATGTCATTAGTCTCCTTTGAAAGGAAGAATGAGCAACTTTGCCTTCTGATTCTTAAATATATAGACTGTTTTCTTTTATAATTTCTTGAAATATGATGGCCTGGCTCTTTTTTTATGGCCTTCATATAGCCTACTAATTTTTAAATTATCTTTGATCTATCTTCCAGGGCAGTTGTGTTTCATATGAGATATTTTACACTGTCTTCTCTTGCTTTTAATCTTTTTTTAAATTATTTCTTGATGTCTCCTAATCATTAGCTCCCATTTAGCCAGCTCCAATTTTTAAGGAATTGCTTTCTTCAGTAATGATTTGTACCTCTTTTACCAAAACTCTTAATTCTCTTTTCACAATTTTCTCACACAAATCTCATATTTTTTTTTCTCAATTTTTCCTCTATCACTCTTATTCAGGTTTTGAAATTTTTTTTACTATTTTTTATCTTATTATTCAATTCTTCTAAGGATTACTATTAGGCTTACTTCCAATCTGCATTTTACTTTGAAGTTTTGCTTTGTAGATGTTTTCAAGTCATTGTCTCTTTTCCATTTATGCTCTATATTTTCCTATCGCCATAGTGGTTCTTTATGATCCTGTTCTTTTGGCTTGTTCATTATTCTACCCAACTTCTTGATTTGGAACTTTATATTATTGTTGAGCTCTGCTTACTTCTTAGGGAGATATCCGGACTGAAGCTTTGTCTTTTTATGTCATTTCTCAATCTGGCTCACAAGTTTTTGACTGAATTACAAGTTCCCCTTTAGTCTTCATCTCTTGGACTGATTACTTCATTGCAGATTTATATGTGTGTCTAAAGGTTAGAATTGAGTACTACTTGCTCTTTGTCTTGAAGCCACAGGGCAACATTTTTGGAACTTGTTCTTTGGTCCTTACAGATGTTAGGCCCCCGTCACTTGTAATTGTTTCCCTTTATCCTGGAACCTGAATTGGGTAATAGGAGATTGAGCTGCCATCTGGTACCCATTCCTACTCCAAGTACTGGTTCAGAGGACCCCTGGGATCTCTTTCTGTCCTAGTACTTCCTACTGATGTTCAGTCTCAAACTTCTAATGGTTCCTGGATGCTGGAAAGTTTCTCACTGCTATTGCTGTAGTAATGCTGCACTCCTGACTAGCCCAAATCCCAGAGTCCAAAGGCCTCTCTATCCATCTTTCTTAGCTGTACTGGACTGGAAAAATAGCACCCAGTACCTTTCTCTTGACTTTTCCAAACCAAAATTCAGACGGGCATTTTTTTATACTGTTGTCGGGGAGATATATAGGGCAAGCTCAGCAAAATCGGTGACTTCTCTCTGCCATCTTGACTCCACCTTCAATGGAAACTTTACAAAGAAATAAATGGAATATTTAAGACAGTCAAGAAACATTTATTAAGTGTCTACTATGTGCTAGACACTGTGCTGAGGATACAAAAAGAGGCAAAGGACAATCCCTATCATAAAGGAGCTCACAATCTAATGATAATTTGGGGAAAAGGTAATTTAGTAAATGATTATCTATCCTGTTGAAAAGGTCCAAAATTAATAGTTAGTGGAAGAAAATGAAAAATTGGAGATAATTTTATAAATAATTCTTACCTACCAAAACCAAATAATTGAGGTTTGGATATGAAAGCTGTTTATAATGAGCTAGAAAAAATAAGCAATAATAATCCAGTGAAAAATGGAGCTAATTGATCTTCACAATAACCAAAAACTTTAAATCAGTTTCCAATCAATGAAGTCACAAAATTGTTGGTGTCCCTTTGAAGAAATACACCTTTTCCTTTCTTACTAAAATAAGACTTTAATTCAATTTAAAACATCTTTTCTTTGTGAATCAGGATTCCCAGTTCTGTTCTCAATCAAATACAAAGCAAGAAACCAACTGGAGGTTGAATATGATATGAGAGTATCTCTTTCAGAAACTATACCAATACTCAAGCTGTTGGCTGACAGGAAACAGAATTGGGGGATTTACTTACTGATTTGAAAAACAATAACTTTATGATGATTTCAAAAGTTTTCTTTAAAAAAATTAATCTCCATTTTATTTCTATATGCATATAAATGATAAACTCTAGAACTTATTTCCTTTCCTGTTGAAAGGATGTAATGGGAATGTTTCCTAAAACACAAGGGGACTGAAAAGGTTTGGGAATCTCTTGTCTTCATCTATGCTAATTTTAGGAATTCATCACATCCTGATTTCAAATATCCTCTTACCTCCTTCCAAAATAAGGAAGAGACTATAATATAGAGGGCAAATGTACCCAATCCTGGCCCTCAGCTCTCAGTGATGCCCTCGCCCCTCAGGCATAAGCTCTATAAAGTCTGAATAACGCAAAGAGAGAGGAAGAGAGTGATATATCTAGACGTATCTTTCTCCATCCCAAAGTCTACATTTTCTGAAACCAGCCTGCTCACAAATGATAAATTCTTAGGAATTACCTAAGCCCTTTGAGAAATACTGTATCCTTTCAAAAAACAAAAAAGAAACAAAAATACCCAGCCTTGATTGTCCCTCTGAAGGAGAAAAACAATTGAGATAGTACAACACAGATGAAAGGATTGGCACTGGCCCACCAAACTGGAACAGGAAAACAGCCCCCAAATAAAGCAGCCTTCTTCACTAATTGAAATGGAAAGAGGCATTAGTACATTGGCACTGGACAAACTGAGGAAACGGTAGAGCTAGTTCCATAACAAAATTCCCTTCCTATTTCTGGTAAACGCACTCAACTCTAAGTGTAGCATTCTAGACCCCAAGTCTTTGTCCCTCCTTTCATTCCACCAGCCACAGTGATTCATTCTATCAGCAGGAGTAAAAGGTTGTTCAGAAAGGATGATCCAAACCCACCTCAGTTCTTGTGTCTCAGGTGGCCAAAGCAGGGAGAGAAAAGGAAGGGTTCGATCAGAAGACATGCATTTCTCAGCAGGAAAACAGAAGCAGAATGTATGCTGGGAATAGAACATGCGATCAGGGGAAGATGCTTAGAAATGTCACACAATATTCTGCCTTTCTGACTTCTCAAGCCCATCCTTTGGCTGGGGGAAAGAATCATAGAATCAATCATAGCTTTAAATCTGAATGGGATTTTAGAGGTCTAGTCCAATATACCCTCATTTATAAAGAGAAGGAAACCAAGACCTGTGGAAATTAAGTAATTTGCTCAGAAATAAAACAGTGGGAATAGAAAATAAAAACACCTGTACCGTAGCCATATCACTCCCTACAGGAATTTCCTTCATCCAGTTTGTACACTGTACTCTGACTACAATTTTTGGAATATCTTACCAAGCTAAAAACAACAAAAAGTGACTTGCTTAATGTTTGAACTCAGATCCTTGTTTGGAAATTATGAAAACTCAAACCCCCTTCTAAACCCTTGTGTGTTTGTTCCTTTCTGTCAGAAGTTCTTATACATGTCTTTTAAAAAATATTTAAATGTTCATGTTCATTAATGATTAAGTTCACAATAAAAAAGATAATTCTTAAGAGAATCTTAAATCATATGCTGAGAATTTTTCTTTGCTAATCTAGCCAACTCTGTTTTCTGTAGCATGCTCAGGACTTTTTTAGAGACTGTTTATATTTTAAGGAGGTGCTATTCTCTTACATTTATAAGGCTTCCCCAAATGTTGGAGACCTACTGCTTTTCCTTAGACACCCCCTACAAGGGGGAAGCCCTGGAGGAAGGCACCAGTAATATATTTATTATGTAAATATAGTTAGACTATATTACCTACTCCAATCACTTAGCAGTTCCACCTCCTGAGCTGGTTGGGCCAAGCCTGGCCTTGCCCTGCCATGGAAAAGGTGAAGCATTCCCAAAGGGGCCACCTGCTTTGGCTAACAGATGCCACTGTTTTGACCTCAGAAAGACAGCTCCAGCAGGGAGCTGCCCTGGCTTCAGGGCTCAGGCCAGTGGGTGGGACGAGAATGTGGGCCATTGGGTAAGATCAGTTACAAAATCCATTGTCTCCTGTAGCAAAGGCAACTGAGAAGAATTTAAAACAGCTTGTCCTGGGTCTCAGTGGCCTCTCTGGATGCAGATGGTGTGTCAACAGGTTTCAGAGCTGGTCTTGTCATGGCTGCTGGAGACCTGAGAGAGCCTTATTGGAATGCAATTACTTTAAGTGCTTGCTGTTAGGATGAAAAGACAGGAATGCAATTATGGAGGGAGCATGGGGTCTGCTTTCATTGATTAGCCTGTCTTGTCTGATTACATTCCAGGCCTAAGGGATTTTCAGGCCCTCAGGTCTGCCTGACTTTGTAGAATCCTCTGGCCCTCACGTTTGAGAAGAGGGTCCCCTCAGTTCCTGAAGACTCCCCAAAGGGAAAAGAAAGAGGGAAGACCTCTTTCAAAGGCCCTTCGGTTTTCAGCGTCCAAGAATGTTGGCTTAAAAATCAGAAATAAAATGTTATTTCCATACGTGAATCCTCTGAGCTAATTGTTTTTTAAAAATGGGACATCTTTTTCCCCTCCTGCTGTCCCAGGAGTTCCAAGTAGGGTCCTCTTTCCCTACGCCTCTGAACCAACTGCTGCCCTCCCTTAGGGTGGCAGGGAACATGACACGCCTGCCCTTTATCGCTGCATCTAAACTTAGAAAAGAATTTAGTTCAGGAGTTAATCTCTTAACACCAATGACAATCCAGGGAAGCCTATGGACCTCTTCTCAAATGATTATTCTAAATGCACAAGATTACAAAGGAAAGCAATTAGACTGAATAGTTATCAGAAACAATTAAAAAAAAACAGGTTCTCAAAACCTCAGGTTAAGAACCATTCTCTCACTAAGAGACTAGAATATAAGAAATAATAATAAGAAGAAAACTAAGGCCCAGGAAGCTTAAGTGATTTGCCGGAGGTCCTACACTGGCAAGGCCAGCATTCAAAATCAGTTCCTCTGACTACAAATTGAATAATTTTTGTCTGTTTGTCATACCCCCAAATTCAGATAATATCAGACACAGTAGTTCTCTACTGGGAATTCACACACATACACTTCCACCCCCACCCTAGAGATCTTGTCCAGGGCTTAGGCTCCTAAAGAGGAGATTGAAGGCAAGAGGTAAAGATCCTATCAGACTCCTGGACATTAATGGTGATCAAGGAAATGGACTTTTATTTTTAAAAAGAAATATGTAATATGTAGTAAATGCATTTATATTTATTCTATTTTTATATGTTACATCAAATATCTTTTATTTTATACTAAATAAAATTTTATATTGAAGTACATTTATTTTATATTTTATTATTATATTAG
>NW_025384718.1:0-6371 GCF_016433145.1 Gracilinanus agilis
GGAGATAGGGAGGGAGGGAGAGAGGGAGGAAAGAAGGAAGGAAAGAAGGGAAGGAGGGGAGGAAAAACATCAAAGGGAGGGAGGCCAGCACTTGAATATTCTGTAGAGGGAAAAAATACAGATTACAAAGTCCAGCAAGAATATTTCTGATTGCCTTCTGGAAGTCAGAGTTGGAAGTTCCACCTTGACTTCTTCCCTAGATTCAGTGTTCTGCTGAACTGAGGACAAGCATCTGGTAACTTGAAAACAAACATTTTGCCAGTAGCAATTTCTCTTCCCTCAGCTGGGCACCATTGTAACAAAGGCAATATTATTTAAGACTTGGATTTATGGACAGCTTTGCTTCCTGCACTTCCTTCAAGGTGTTCATAGTAGGCTGAAAGAACTTTTAGTTCTAAATATAGGAGACTTAACCATATAGTTAAAAAAAAAAAAAAGCTTCAGGGTTCTAGGGCAACTACTGTTTCTTCAATGCCAAATTCAATTTGCTTCCACAAATATTTATCAAGTGCTATTGTGCAGTAGATAATCAAAATGGGGACAGGAATAATTGAGAATCTGGCAGGAGTGTTAGACTTGGAGTCATAACAATATAGAGCTTAGGGCTAGAAGGGATCTCAGAGGCCATCTGGTCCATCCCTCTCATTTTACAGATGGGAAAACAGGATAGTTCCTTGCCTCAAAGAGCATACGTTCCACTAATATTGATACAATGTCTACATAAATAAATAAATAAATATAAAACACATACATAATAAGGGTAACTAGGTGGCTTAGTGGATAGAGGAGATAGGAGGACCTGGGTTCAAACCTGACCTCAGACACTTCTTAGCTGTGACCTTAATTGGGGTCTCTTAACTCCTATTGCCCAGTCCTTACCACTCTCCTGCCTTAAAACCAATACTTAGTATAGATATATGACATATAATATACATAGAATCTATATAAATCAAAGATATCTTATATATCTGTGTGTACATACATATACATATATATATATGTGTGTGTGTGTGTGTGTGTGTGTGTATTTATATACATACACACACAAGAGTTTGGGGTTAAGGAGAGTACTAGAAAGAACATGTATAGGAGGTAAGACCTGAGCTGATCCTTGAATGGATCTAGAGATCTGGAGGGGTATCTAGGTGGTGAAGTATATAGAGTGCCTGGAGGCACAAAGACTCTTCCTGAATTCAAATTCCACCCCAGACACTCACTAGCTAGGTGACCCTAGGCAAGGCACTTCACCCTGTTTAGCTCTATTTCCTCATCTATAAAATAAATTGGAGAAGGAAATGGCAAACCACTCCAATATCTTTGCCATGATGGGGTCATGATAAGTCAAACATTACCGAAAAGGGAATTGGAAAGATTAGAGGTGAGGCAAGAGAACATTATGGTATGAAAGACATCAGTCTTTGCTTATGCAAAGACAGCTTAGGGGTTCTGTTTCAGGAATAAGTAGGCCAATTTGGCTAGAACAAATTTGGCTAGAACAGTTTATATAGTGTATAGAGAGCCAGCTCTATATATTTTTGGGGGTCCTGAGTGGCGTTTAGTGGCGTCTGATTGAAAAGACAGGAAACAGAAAACTGAGAACAGCCAGACTAGTGGTTAGCCCACAGCTGCCCAAACTTCATGGAGTTCTTGAGTTTATTTTATACTGGTTTCAAACAAAGAACAGAAAGAAAGAGTCACAGCTGTGAAGGGGTTACAAATCAAACACAACCCATTAAAGTCTAAAAAGTAGAGAGATAGGTACTGTAAGAGGGAGATTTTAGGTATTATATATTAAGGTATGGCCACCAGGAATCAATAATTCAGATTGATTCCATAATTAAAACAGACCCAAGTCAGGATCGGGTTTAAGGTTATTTATAATTAGGAAGGTAGAAGGTAGGGAAATAAAAAGATGGAGAGGCTAGTCCGGGCCTGCAGAGGCCCCAATGGAGAGAGAGAATTAAAAGGCTAATTAAACTAGATTACATGCCACAGGGCCTTAGCAATCAGAGAGGCAAGAAGCCTACTTAAGGTAGAGAGTCTGAAAACGCCAAGGTAGTCCAAGGAAGTCAGCCTAATTTACCCACATGACAATTCAGAGTGGAAGCAGCCTGAGGTCTCAGCCAAGATCCTTCAGCACCAAGTTCAAAGCCGGAACTGCCCACAGGAAGTAACCAACATACTTGAAGAGATAGTGTCTCATCACTTCCTGTGGGTCCTCCTCTAATTCAAGTGGACAAATGGCAGCCTCTACACTGATTTGGACTGCCCAAAAGGCAGTCCCTTGTTCTTAATTTGTTACTTATTGTCACATGTGGGTAACTCATCTCCCCTCCCCACTAAGGGAGGTGGGGATGACATCATCTCTGGTGGCTTGAGTTTTAACTATGAATGGGCTTGAGCTAATTCCATTTACACAGTACAGGGTCAAGGGCCAAATTCCAACCACAAATTAGTAAGAAGTTAATTCAGGGAGCAAAAATATATTTCATAGAGATTTTTACTAATCGAGTCCTGTCTTCCTGATTTACAGGATTGCACCTGGTCAGATAAAGTCTTGTCTAGCTTGTCTGTCTCTGGCCTTACCTAAGTAATATATTTTTTAGAGTTCAGGCTTCTTAATTATCAAGGAGAAAAATGGTTAACTCAGTAGCTGCTGGTCTGCTAAGGACTCAAAGCTTTCCAATAAGAATATTGAAAAAAGGTGGGGATCTAAAAAAGAGTCAAAAGAGGAGTCTCAGATTTCTATCTTAGATGGCCCATTCAGTCTGCAACCTGACATGCAGTACAGAAAAAATCATACACACAGTTTTACTTGCCGATTGATTTTGTAATGGGATCCATATAAAACATCTATTACAGACTCTATTTCTCTAAATGACTCCCAATAGCCTCTTGGAGGGGTCAAGTTGTTTCTGGATTAACCAACCTGCTGGTCCCAGAGCTTTTCAGGACTCAAGTGACCAGGACCAAACACAAAGACTGCCTCAGCCTGGATTGGTCATGTAGGGAATCCAGATAACAGGCCCTATTTTGACCCTATTTCTCCAATCAGCCTTCTACAATAGTGGATTAACGTAAATTCAGTCTAGAAAAACAGATTGACACCTAATTGTAAAAGATTTTCATTTCCAGCAGAGGAGTAATATTTTCATCTAGAAATTTAGAAATCATTGAAGTTTTTTGAGAAATAGTGTCAAACCTGTATGGTCATAATATATATTTGTCATCTGTGTGAAGGCTGGTTTCAAGAAGGTAATGACTAGAAATAAAGTAAAATTAAGATCTGTAGCAATTGTCCAGATGAGAGCTGGTGAGGGTTTACGCTAAATTAGTTGTGGTGTGAGTGGAGAGAAAATGGATGGGAGAGATGACACAGTGGTAGAAGTGACATTTGGCAGCTGATGAAATCTGGTAAGATCCCATCACTCCATCTCCTCACTTTGCTGCCTCTTTGGACTATAGACTCCCAAATGATGTTAGGATGGTGATTTTTAAAAACAATTATCAAATTTTTTTCAATTACATGTACAAACAATTTTTGACAATTGTTTTCTGATGTTTTGCAATTTAGATTCTCTTCCTCCCTCTCCTCCCCCAGCTGGTAAATAGTCTCATATAGGTTATATCAATGCTCTCATGCAATATGTATTCAGGTCAATACTTTAATCTAGACATAAAATCTTGCCAAAAAAAATCTATGTCCTAGTCAAAAAATCCTTTTGATTGCTATAAAAAACCTAACTAAGTTTCTAAAAACAAAGAAAGTCTGAGGATTCTTCCAGGAAGTGATTAGAGTAATGATCAAATTTAGAGAAGGAAAATCACTTTGATTACTCATATTAAAAGAAATGCCTCTTGAGTTCATTTTTGACCAGAAGCAAAGATAAATACTTGAAGGGAGTAGGTGAAAATGGATTGAATGCTTTGGGGAAAAATGATTCCCTAGGGAGTGTCTACATTTGAAGCTGCTGTTCCTGGGAGACATATAAACTCTAGACCTTTGATTAATCTTAACTATGGAATTTTACCTATTTTTTGGAAATGTTATAAATGTTTAAGATTTTTTTCTTTTTAAATCTTTACCTTCCAGGGGCAGCTGGGTAACTCAGTGAATTGAGAGTCAGGCCTAGAGACAGGAGGTCCTAGGCTCAGATCCGATCTCAGATATTTCCCAGCTGTGTGACCCTGGGCAAGTCACTTAACCCCCATTGCCTAACCCTTACCACTCTTCTGCCTTGGAGCCAATAGTCCAAGGGTTTAAAATTTTTAAAAAATGAAATAAATCTTTGCCTTCCAGCTTAGAATCAATAGTGTATATTGGTTCCAAGTCAAAAGAATAGTAAGGGCTAGACATTTATAGACATATCCCATAGTAAGGGATTAAGTGACTTACCCAGGTTCCTACAACTAAGAAGTATCTAAGGTCAGATTTGAACATAGGACCTCCCATCTCTAGGCCTAGATTTCTATCCACTGAGCCACCTAGCTACCCCCTGGAAAAACCTTCAAATGCATTCATGAGGAAACTGCTTTGGACTTTGAAGCAGAAATACTTAGATTACAATAATCTATTTAACAAAACTGTCAGACATGCCTAAGATATAGAGTACAGGATTTTCTTCCACAATTATATTTCTGAAGTTGTGAACCTAGGTTCCCAAAGGATGATGGTGGCCTCCAGAGAAAACGAAAATGTAAAAAGAGGTGTGGATTTATGGGAAAGAGATAAAATGAGTTCTGTTTTGGACATGTTGAGTTTGAAATGCCTATGGCACATCCAATGTGCAGTTGATGATGTAATACTGGAGTTCAAGTAGTTCAATTTATGAAATCTGGGCATAATTTGCATAAAAATGATCATTGAACCCATAGGAACTGATGAGCTTTCCAAGGGAGAATATAGAAAGAGAAGAAAAGAAGGCCAAGAAGGAGACCTGAGAACTATGCTTAGGAGGTAGGACATGGATGATGATGATGATCCAAGAAAAAAGGCTGGGAAAGAGCCAGCTAAAAAAAAAAAGGGAGGCAGCAGGGTAACGAAAACCCAGCAAAGAGAAAATGGTCAAAAATATCAAATGTGACAGAGAAGGCAAGTAAGAAAAGGAATAACAATAGACCTTCAGATTTAGCAATTAGATTGGAACACTAATGTACAATTGGTGGAATTGTGAAATGATTTAATTATTCTGGAGAACAATTTGGAACTATGTTGAAAGGACTATAAAATTGTGCATGTACCTTTTGACCGAGATATACCATTAATAGGTCTACATGCCAAAGAGATCAAAGAAAAAGGGACAAGATCTATATGTACAACAATATTTATAGCAACTCTTTATGATGGCAAATAATTGGAAATTGGAGTGAGTCTATCAATTGGGGAAAGCTATACAAGTTGTGGCATATGGTTGTAATGGAATACTACTGTGGTATAAAAATGATGAGTAGGATGGTTTCAGAAAAACCTAGGAAGACTTATGTGAACTGATACAAAAGTGAAGTAAGCAGAACCAGGAGAACATTGTATACAGTAAGCCATTATTATAAGATGATCCACTGTGAATAACTTAGCTGTTCTCGGCAATGCACTGATCCAAGAAAATTGGTAAGAGCAACAAAGGCTTCTGGAGCTCTCAGTCGCAGATGGTAAGAGAAATCGAACCACTGCTCAGAAGATTACAGGGTCCCTTTGCTATCTGGGTGCAAGACTCTTGTTGCCTTATCCATACATAGAACCAGGTTGCAGTGATCTCAAGGTGAGGAGGAACACTAGCACACACTAGCACTTGCAGGTATAAGGTAGCAGGGAACCCTGGTCACAGTTCCAAGGGGTAAAAGAATGCTTGGGGTTACCCACAGACTAGAGCACAGGCCTGAAGACTATTAAACACACCTTTCCTTACATCATCCCCCCTTGAAAAAACTGAAAGCAGATAGATCCCCAGAGCTAACTTTGAAGGCAGCTGTGCAAAAAACCTGAAGCTTGGAACAGTGATTCCTTCATCTCAGTTACAGAGCCCAACTTTGACTGTTTTTTTTTTTAAATGAAAAGAAAAGAAAAAGGCTGGAAAATTAAGAAACAACAACAAAAAGAAACTAAACATAGAAAGTTATTTTGATGCCAGGGAAGATCAAAACACAAACTCAGAAGACAGTAAAACCAACACTGCTGCATCCAAAGACTTAGAAAAATCAGAATTGTTCTCAAGCCCCAAAAGAATTAATGGAGGAGCTCAAAAAGATTTTTTAAAAAGTCAAATAAAAGAGGTAGAAGAAAATTTGGGGAAAAATGAAAGTGATTCAGGAAAATCATGAAAAAAAGAGTCAATGGTTTGATAAAGAAGGCACACACACACACTATATATATG
>NW_025384719.1:0-6305 GCF_016433145.1 Gracilinanus agilis
GGACGCAGCCCCCGGCGGGGACCCTGTCGAACCGCAGCCGCCACCGCCGCCGCCGTCCTCAGAGAAGCGCAACACCCTGGACGTGGGTGAGGTGCTGTTGGGCGCCAGCGGCCAGCGGGCGCTGTCCGAGCTGGAGCGCTGGGAGCGCAGCAAAGGCAAGAACCGCACCCTGGACAACAGCGACCTGCAGCGGCGCTCGCGGGCCCAAGCCCGTGCCCAGGCCCCCGCTGGGGCCTCCTTGGGACCGCCGGAGCACCGGCTGCTGCGCTTCTTCAGCGGCATCTTTGCCCGGAGGGAGGCCGCCGCCGCCAGCCCCTCGGGCAGCCCCAACGGCAGGGTCCCCCGCTCCCGGGGCTACTTCAGCAGCCTCAAGAGAGCCGCCCCGGATTGGCAGGCCGGCAGCGAGAGCAGCGGAGGATCCCTGCACAAAGGTCAGCCCGTGTCCTTGGGGAGGAGGGGGTTGGGGGGGGGCTCGCTGGCTCAAGCCCTTCCCTCCTGCCCTGGCACCTGGGACCCTTAGACAGCTGGGCCTCTGGCAGGCCGGCATTCATTCATTCATTCATTCATTCATTCATTCAGTTCTCTGTGGTCCCAGGGGCCTTTCCCTGGCTCCAGAGTAGTCCCAGCTACCTGCTTCCCGGTGTGGCTGTGAGGCCTAGCTTCTCCCGCTCCAGCATCTGAACCCCGAGCTCTGGCGGCCAGGCATGGGGGAGGGAGGAGCCCCTTTCTCTCCCTTGTGATGAACCTGCATGTACTAGGGCAGTGTTCCTGGAAGATCTAGCCTGCCTCCCCCTCTCCCCCAGAGGACCCCAGATTTGGGGTTATCGGCGGCAGCCCCCTGCCCCCTCCTACAGGAGAGAGTAAACAGCAGAACCGGGGTTTGACTTCTGCACACCCCAAATCCCTCTGCCCTTGCCTGGGCCTCCTTCTCTGGTCCAGACCACTTCTGAGGGCTCCAAGTCCAGGATCCCGGGCAGGAAGTCACTTTGGGGGCTCTCTGGAGGGTGGGACCTCCTGAACCCTGAGGTGAAGGGCGGGAACTTCCCCAGGTGGAGAGGGGGCTGTGCCAGAAGTGGGGGAAGTAGGGAGCAGCTGGTGGGACCTTTGGAACAGCTTGAGTGTGCTGTGTGGAGCCACATCTGGAGGGCTCTGGGGTCGGCCGTCCAGGAAGGGCTCCCTGTCCCGGAATTCTGGGAAGGCTCCCTGCAAGCAGAGGCCCAAGGTCTCGGGTCACATGCCCCTTCCGGTTAGCCCAGGGCCCTATCATAGATCCCATCTCTTAGCTCAGGCCAAGGTCGGCCTCTTCCTTTTCCACAGAGAAATCGAGACTGGGGGTGTGTGATTTGTCCACCGCCACTGAATAGTGCCTAGTGACAAAGGTTGGATTTGAATTCGGTTCTTTTAATGCTAGAGCCAGTGGGCCCTCCCTGTACAATGCTGCTTCCTTTCCTCTTGTCTCATTTGTCTGTCTTTAAGAAAAGGCAAAGCTCCAGAGTCGAGAAGCTCTGGGTTCAGATCTCACATTTGCCATGTAGTCCCTGCGTGTCGCTGGCTAACTAGGTCACTCTCTCTGGGCCTCTGTTTCCTTGTGTGTAAAAGGAGTGGGTTGGACTTGACCCAGGGAGAGTGATGAGCTTCCAGGCTCTTTCATTTATGCTGCTTAGCTTTCTCCTCGGGCTTCCTGGGGGGGACAATAACCTCCTCCCCTCCAGCTTTCCAGTCTTGTGTGCGCTTCCATCCAGGGACACCGGCCCCCTGGCCGCCTCACCAAGAAGAGCCTCGTCTCCGAGCTCCAGCATTTCCTCCCTCATCCCCCCCCCTCCCCCCATGCTTGGAACACTCTCCCTCCTCATCTCGGCTTCCTTGAAGTGCCCACTGAAGCCGGCCCCTGCCCAGGAAGCCTTTCCCCTGCCTCCTCTTCCTTTTCTCCAGGTCTGTCGCCTTGCTGTCTTCCCCATTCGATGGGGAGCTCCTGGAGGGCAGGGGCTGTCTCTGGCCAGCCCAGAGGAGGCCCTCAGTACACGCTTCTCCTCGGACTGACTGCTGCTACGCCCGCCTGCCAGCTAGAATTTCTCACGGGCTCACAAGACTCGATGGCTCCTGCCCTCCGGGCCTTTACACTTAGCCAAGGAGACCTGGAGAAGTGAGCGTGTCTCCCCAGAGGTGCCGGGGAATTGGGGAGTTGTTGTGGGGAGCCGTTAGCCCAGAAGGGCTTCCTAGGGAATCAGGGAGGGGGTCTAGTGGAATCGGTGAGGGAGAGAGGATCCTAGGCATGGGGTCCAGCCCAGGCAAACGTCTGGAGAGGAGAGATGAAGCAGTAAGTCTGGCTCCATAGAAGAGTGAGCCAAAGGCTGTGAGATGCCGTCAGGTGCGCGCAGAGCCCCGAGAGCTAGCCGGCCGGCCCCATTCTACCCATCTCTCTCCCCTCGCCCAAGGAAAAGATCCTCGGTTGTGTTTTGTGCCAGTGTGGGCTCCCCAGAAATGGTAGCTTCGTTTGCACCCAACTCCACCTACCGCCTCCACCTGTGACACACGGCCTGCTGTGGAGACGCAGCCCCTGGGTCCTAGGCCCAGCCTGCTTTCAGGGCTTTTCCATCTTGGTAATCATAGAGCTGGGAGGAAAACAGTAATTAAGTGCTCAGGCTCTAGACTAGTGCCTTTCAAAGAGGTAAGCAAAGGAAAGCCCAGGCAATTACTTAGAAGAAAAACAGCCCCGCTGGGGGGACCTGTTGCAGCACGTTAAAAGCTCCGGGGGCTCGGGGCTCCCTCCCGTCTTTGGGGATGGGAAGTGTTGATCAGCTGGCTTGGGATGGCCTCCATGGGCCAGTGGGAGGCTTCCTCCTTTCCTCCCTCCAGCATGGCCTTGAGGTGCCACCAAGGATGGCTGGGATGGGGGCTCTGCTAGAACACAGCCAGGAATGGCTGCACTCAGAGGCCTCCCAGGCATGGCCTGGGTCATGGAAGAGCATCGAACGGTAATGAAATTGGGGAGCTGTTCTGGGAGATGCCAGAGAATCCAGCCAGAGCCTGAGGCGCAGCTTTGTTCCAAAGTGTCCCATCACTGTCACGGAGCTCGGGGACCAAGGATTTTCCTTCCGCCGAAATGGCCGGAATGTTCTGAATTCTCAGCTTGGTTTCTACATGTTTTCATTCCTTCAGAATATCCTTCAGTGGTCAGAGAGATCACGAGTCCAGAGCTCTGGAATTGGAAGGGACCTTAGAGGCTGTCTAGTTGGATGCCTTTATTTTCCTCATGAGGAAACTGAGTCTCAAGGGGATTGGGAGTCATGGATCTGATAGAAAGAGGAGGTGTAGGTCCTCTCCCTGGGTTCTTATCTTACCTTGAATGTTTATTCCTTGTGTGACCTTGGCCACGTAATTTAACCCACATGGGCCTCAGTTTCTTCATCTGTAAAATGAGAAAATTGGACTATTCGACATAACCCAGAGCTGATTCACTCCTGTGTGCACCAAATGACACCTTTCTTTGTGGCTTTTAAATGTTGCGCTTGCCATAACCTTCTCTCTAGGTTTCTGTGTGTCTGACCCGTCCCCCATACACACACACAGAAGACCGAGTTTTAGGAGAGCTTTGACATAGAATGTATTAGAATTTGGGACTGATTCTTTTGGGGTAAAATTCATAATGATTCAAGCGTCCATTCTCCCATGTATGCCTGTGTAATAATACCCTGCCTTGTAAATCTTAGATCTTCTGTGTCGAGTTCAAAAGTGGTATGTGGTGAGGAAGGATGCCAGCGCTCTTTGTGTTTCTTGGCTTCTGCAAAGTCAAATCTTGATCTTCGTGAACTATTTTAAGAACTGACTTTTTAGCTTTTAGTAAATGCATTAAATTTCCAAGAAATTAAAGATGAATTGTAATAGGATCCCAGCAAGACAAAAACCCAACCTTCCTGCCTGCCTGCCTGCCTTTCTCATGATAGAAAAATAGCTTTCTTGGTGGAAAGGCAAGTTCTCTGAGCCTAATGATGGGGACAACAGTCAACAGATGTTTATGGGGCACCGACTGACCACAACCAGACTATTATTATTATTATTACTATTATTATTATACCTACTGTGTTTAAGGCAAAATTCCAGCAGCTGTTATTAAGATCATTCGTGTGGGCTCATCTAATATCTCGATGTGTAGGTTTGGAATTAGTATCCTCCATGAGGCAGAGGTTTGCTATTTGCCAGTGTTTAAAATAAATGTCGGAGAGCTCTTCAAAGCAAGACTTGGGAGATTTGATTTCTTAAATGCTCTCTGTTGAGTGGCCATCCTCACCACCCTCATCATCCTCCGGAATAGTTTTGTTTTGATTTTTGACCCTACTAACCAACACAGGGCTTGGCACACAGAAGCCACTCTGTAGTTTGAACCTATCAAACATGGGTCCTTCTGTGGTGTTTTTCTTATCCCACTGTAGTGAAGGGGGTGCAAAAATGGATCATTATCTGAATTTTGAAGATGTGGTAACTAAGGCTTCCCGGAGCCATGGCAGTATTTTAGACAGAGCACTAGAATGACCCGTGTTTCAATCCTGACTCTGCCCCTTTTCCCCCAGGGACCTTGGATGAACATATCACCCCTCTCAACTTCAGTTATTTCTGTTTAATCCAGGCTGGCTGATCTCTAAGACTCCCTCCGGCTCTAAATCACATAAACCCACAAAATGACTTGCCAGGATCACACAGGGAGTTGGTGGGTTGGTGCCCTTGTACTTGGTACAGACCAAAATGGCATCGCTGGTGATGTCTTCTAACTCACACATCCATTGGGTTGAAGTGAGGCAGATTTCCCTAAAGTCTCTGAGTTGGAGGGTGGGTCCCCAAGTTCTTCACTTTAACTCCAAGCTCACTCTTCTTTCCAATATACCTTGTATATGTCAGTGAATGACTGATTTATTTTTGGTTTAGTCTCAAATAGGCTTTGAGAAATATTTGCTGGCTTTTCCAGTGAGCTTGAAGGCCACACACCTCTTCCATTGGCCCAATAAGGTGAGCCCAGAGTTAGGGTGGTATCACCTCCAGAGCAGGAAAGGAAGGCTCCGAACTGGAAGTGGAAGTTCATTCCAAGTCTTTGTAATTTCAAGTGTAGCTGTCCAGACAATGCACTCCCTGCTTTCCTTTCCCTGATGACTTTCTCTGAGGCTCCTAACCATTAGGAAACATGGTCACATTTTTTAGTGTAATTTTAAGGTTTCCTGAATCATGTCATGGATGCATGTTTGGACCACAGGAAGAAAGGAAGGAGGGACGGTGTGGAAGAAGGAGGCAGAATCTGGATTCTATGAATATTTATACATAGAGAGTGTCTAAAACTGCATAGAGAGAGATTAAATATACATCTAGAGAGAGAGATTGGATCCTATCAAGAACCAAAGAGAAGGCTAAAAGAGACTTAGATGCTATCTACTTCAACCTTACTTCCAGTGGAAGAAACTGAGGCCAGCAGAAGGTCAGTGAATTGCCCAGTCACCCAGATATTAGGTGACAGAAGGGATCTGAATACAGGTCATCTTGCTACGCTCCAAGTATTCTTCACCCTGATATAAATCTATCTCCTGATGTTTGGTATAGATTTTTGTAACCTGAGCAAATCTCTACGTAGTCTGGAGCTCAGTTTCCTCAGATGGTTTGTAAGGTCTCTTCCAGCTCTTCATACTATGAACCTGTGATCCCTTCTCTCTGGTCCCCATGTTTTTAACCTGGGGACTAACATAGGTGGTTTCTGAGCACCTTTCCAGGTCTTAATTATGTCATCCTCTGATTTCCCTTTTCTGGGCCTCAGGGTCCTCACTTAGAAAGGTGATGCCTGCCCTTGATCTCTTCGAAGGTCCTTTCTGCCTCTCACACCTGTGATTTTATAATTTCACCTTCCTGGGCTTCCTTAGCAAAATGGGAACTTGACAAGCCCTTCTTCCCCTGCCTGTCCTCAGCTGATGGGTCTATAGTCCATTTAGTGGAGGCAAATCGTGGATGAATAGTAACTCCCTCCCCCACCCCCCCCAAACTGGTGCAAAGACACCAGGTAAAATATCTTCAGAAACCAACAGGGGCAATGAGGCCATAAGGGGCCAGTGCTGGGGGACCTTTTCAAAGCAATATAGCCTTTGCAGCCTGTGTGCCCCGTCCTTTCTGGGACCCATCTATGGAAGCCATAAAATGATTTCCTTAATGCCAATAACTTGTGTTAGGTTTGTTTCAGTGAGCAATTTACAATTAATCTCTTGCCACTGCCCCTTCTCTCTCTCTCTCTCTCTCTCTCTCTCTCTCTCTCTCTCTCTCCTGTCTCTTATACA
>NW_025384720.1:0-10206 GCF_016433145.1 Gracilinanus agilis
GGAAGGGAAGGGAAGGGAAGGGAAGGGAAGGGAAAAAAATCAACATCTGATCTAGTCAAGGAAGTAAATTTTCTGACTCAAGGCTTCTGATCACGGTGAACCATGACAGCTTCCTGGAGCCCTACCTCCTCTGGAACCTCAGGAAATCCACCTCTCATCTTTTTTTTTAACCTTCTATCTTGGAATCAATGCTATATTTTGCATCTAAGGCAGAACAGTAAGGACTAGGCAATGTGAGTTAAGTGACTTGCCCAGGGTCACACAGCTAGAAAGAATCTGAGGTCATATCTGAACCCAGGACCTTCCATCTCCAGGCCTCAATCTCTATCCATTGAGCCACCATGCTGCCCCCCTTTCACTTTCTTTTAACCACTTATCCCAGGCCTTCATGGTCACTCTGGTAAATCTACCTGAATCCCATTAGCAGTGGCTGCCAATGCCTGCTCCCTTTTTAGCCCCTCTCTTCCTCTCTTTAGCCCCTACATTCACATGGCCCCATCCACAAGAGGAGGTTCATTGGGACTACATTATACGGAGCAAGGAATGTATAAATTAGAAGAAGAGGTAAAGGAAATCCTTCCATCTGTGTAGATTAAGGGACATCTCATCTTTATGATATATTCATAGAATTGGAGAGGTGGAAGGGACTCAGTGGCCTTTAGTCCATCCCACACATGAAATCAAACCAGCCTCTGCTAGGTGGGGGAGTCCATCTATCAGCTCTCCAGGCAGCCTCTTCTAGTCTGAGATAACTCTCATGGCGAGGAAACTTTTCTTGGCATTCAGTCTAAATCTGCCTTTCTACATCCATCCCCTACTACACATACACTGACTCCTGGTCCTGCTTTATGGGTCCAAGCAGAACCAGTCCAATCCTTCCTCTCCCTAAGAGCCCTTCAGATTTATGGTGATTCTTCTCCAATATGGCAGGTATAATTTGAGATGACTAAAAGTCTGAAAAAACAAAGGTTCAAGCTTCAGAAGATATCAATTTATTAAGCAATTCATATCAGTTGCATAACAAATCAGGACTGGGCTGCCTCAACTTGGCACTAGTTCCCAAATACAGGGGGACCCAGATTTGTATGCATTAAAAGCAATCAAATACAACCAATTAATTAAAAGAAATCAATTAGCCAGGATACAAAAGCTCTGATTTCAAATTGGAAGAAAGATTAGAAACTTTCCAAGTTGGGAGGTGAGAGTACTCAAATCAGAAAAAGAGATATCCTATTCCTCCCCAATATCTATAAACAATCAAAGGAACATGGAAACAACTGGTTAACCAGTACAAGGCTAGTTTTCAGAAAAGACATATAACTTATTGCTTGACATGTGTAATTGTAAAAAAAAAAAAAAAGCTTCTTGTTATCAATATTTGAGTATGTCTGGGTTTCTGGTCAGCATAACCTAGGTCAATGGTAGTGACCCTTTTAGAGATAGAGTGCCAGGCCCCACCCCCAGATCAAGTGCCATGCACCCTGCTACTGAGCGCTGGGCATGCCCCCCCCACATTAACCCACACAGGGAAGGGAGAAAGCACTCCCATTGGTCTGCTGGGAGGAGGGGATGGTGAAGTGGGGAATGTCCTCAGCAAGTATAGAGACGGGGAGAGGAGTGGCCTGAACACTCCACTCCTCTCCAGCTCTGCCACCTGTGAGCAACCCACCTTACCCACTATGTGCTCCTATTGGGTTGCTGGGCAGAGGTTCAGGTGAAGTGAAAAAATGTTGTCAGGCACGGTGGAGAGAGGGAAGGAAGCAGGTCCACCCAAGTCCCTCTGCCTTTTAGTAACAAACTAGGGGGATGGTCTAGAGGAACAGTGGCCATGTGCCAATAGAGAGTGCTCTGTGTGCCATCTTTGGCTCCCGTGCCATAGGTACGCCATCACTAACCTAGGCTTTTGGTAAAAGGTCTCTAAGCAGCAAGTAGAGATAGTCCAGCTTCCCAGTCATACAGAGCTAAGATCAAACAATAAAGTTTTCTCACAAGACAGAAATTGGACTAGATCTATAGCTCCATAACCAAGTTACAAGATAGAGTCAGTATGGTTCAACCAATTCCCACTACCCCTTGTTATTCTAATTCCCTCCAGGCAAAACATCCCCAGTTCTCTCTAACGATTCTCATATGTTATAGCCCAAGGTCCTTCACTGCCCCAGTTGTCCTCCTTTAAGCATGAATCCTATTTGTCATTTGCTTCTCTATGCTCAAAGTATCTAGTAGTTCATTTAACTCACTAATTCATCCTAAAATGAAAATATATTCATTTAAACAGCAGCCTTCTGGAGACAATGTCTCTGGATATAAAAATGAAAATATCAGGTCAAGGGGAAAACTATATGGGGGATATTTGCTGTTTAGGGCCCCTCAAATCACTATGCAAATAGTAATTCTAGTATATTAACTCTCTATTGAATCAGGTCTGTTAAAATGGAGTTATTTTTCAATGGAACCTATTTTTTCTTGTCATGTTTTTATTTTTCCTTTGAATGATCTTGCCAAAGTGAAAAATAACTCTAGTTATTTGCATTTCTATTTTGTGACATATTTAAATTACTATTATTTTATCATAAGTTTATAATTTACCTTTATTTAATACATCATATGAAAAAATTGGGGGGCATTCTTAAGTGTCCTTTTATTACTGCTTGGAGTACACATCTCTGATTTTACTCCAGCCCCTTACTCTCTGTGTGTGTGTCTACTGTAATATCATTTTGCCATGCAAAATGGAGACCAGGATGAGTGACACCCAACAGTTTTAGAATTTAGAACCAACCCAGATGCCATGAGCCAGAGTGCAAAAAGCAGTTACTGCCAGGACTATAAAAGAGAGGAACTGGAACAAAACTTTCTCTCATTCCTGAGAAGGCACCTGGGTGGTTGGGTGGGTAGGCCAACCAAACCTACTTAGGTTATCTGCATCCTGTTCCAATAGTTATCACATCCTCAACTTCTGGCCAAAGCTGTGCTATATATACTGATCATTGAACATCAAAGAAGAACAACATCAAGACTCAGTCAGTCTGGTTAAGGTCAAATGTGCCTGGCCTGACCAGAGTGCCACAGAGAGGGGATCTCTCCAGCAGACAGTCTCAACCTGATTGTCTTTGATTGACAAACCTGATCACCAATAGATTAGTGAAGGTTTCCCAACACCTCTTTCCTTCAACCCTGTTCCTTTCCCTGAGTTGTTACAATTAAATCCTAAAAGTCTACTTAGGTGAAAGTCATTATTGTCCTAAGGTTCAATAATCTTATCCTTGGGTCTGAGGGAAGGGATTGCTCAAGCAAAACCAAATCAAAATCATTGGCATTATCCATTAGTCTATAACTTTATAAGCAATCAGAGAAGCTGTGTGATCCAATTCACAGCTTCTCACTTGATCACTTATTCCTGGGCATTGTTAGCTGAGAGTTGGGTGTTTAGCTGAGCTTCAAATACTTTGTGGGACCTGGTATTCACCTAGGCTTCCCACCTTTACTCAGTTCAGGTCCTTGTACCATCAGAGGACCTTGGGCCATCTCTCCATCAGGTCCTATCCAATGTCACCATACCACCTATAACACTACCTGCTTCATATGTATTTTTTGTAAACAACACATGGTAGGATTCAGATCTCACCAACCCCTACAGACTCTGTGCCTTACTCTTTGTCTCCATAGAAAATTTCTATAATTAGGTTTTTATTTTACTGTTTGTTCACTTTCCCAGCCTTTTTTTGCCTATGGACTGAGAGTTCTGAAAGATTCTCATCACTTCTTGCCAGGATTATTGTAACACCCTCTTAAATTGGTATCCCTAATTTGTCTTTTCCCACTAGTCATCCCAAATATAACCAACAAAGTCATTTTCCTCAAGTCCAGATTTAACTATAGTACACCCCAACTCAACCACCTCCAATGGCTTTTTCCTAGGAAGATTTGTGGAATCAAATATACTGCTTAGCTTTTAATGCCTTGACCAACAAGGACCCGATCTATCTTTCCCTCTCCCACACTTTGCAATCCATTCCAACTGACCTTCTCTCTATTCCTCACACACAAGACTTGATCTCCCATCACCATGTCTTTGTCCTGGCTGACCTTTATGCCTAGAATACCCTCTCTCCTCACCTCTATCTCATAGAGTTCTCCTTTTCCTCCAAGAGGCAACTCAAGTTTCCTGGGTGTGTGACCCTGGGCAAGTCACTTAATACCCATTGCCTAGTCCTCACAGCTCTTCTGCTTTGGAACCAACACACAGTATTGATTCTAATATGGAAGGTAAGGGTTTAAAAAAAGGAGCGGTAGCTCAACCACCACATTCTGCAAGAAGCTTTTCCTGATCTCCCCACTCCTCTTTCCCTCCCTTCTAAACTACCTTGCATATACCGAGATTTATTGACTTTATACTTCACTATATATACTTATATATGTTCTTCTTGTCTCTTCCATTAGAATAAAAGCTCCTTCTGAGTAGAAGTTCTTTCATTCATATCTAGACCAGGGCCTCGCACACAGTAGATATTTCATGATTTTTTGTAGCTTCATTGTGGAGTTGCACTGTTATGATTGTGTGATGTCTTAGAGAACTCAATAATAACCATCTCTCCACATAGAAGAGAGGCAAAAGAGAAAAAACAAATCACAAAAAGCTTGCCTCATTACCTGGACAATTAAGATGATCCAACTCATTTCCCAGTCACCTTACTTAGTCCATAACAAACCAAGTCCATGCCTTACAAAGTTTCAGCAAACAGTAGAAGTCCACCAGCCCACTCCATGACAAGAGGAGCCTTGGATATGACCCAGATGACATGAAGTCAAATCTCTTCTTTGCCACAAACTAGCAGTGTAGCCAAGGGTCACCCATCACACTTTGTACTTCCATCCCCAACTTAGCCCAAAAGGTGAAAGAACCTATTGATTTCATTTTAGTACTATTCTGTCAGAGTTTACTTAGCACCTCCTAAGCATACTCCTAGTGTTGACCTGGAGCAAACAGAAAATTCTGATGAGAAAAGACTTTGCCCTAATGGCTTTCCCCATGTAGTATGATAGGGATGTAGCCCATGCACAAACAATGAAAATCCATAATTAGCCCAGGAGCTCCCCTGGTATTCTCTCCTCATAAATGGTATCCTCAGAAGAGCTACCTTACATTCTGCCAAGGTGCTCTGTGTATTAACAGCCACTCTGAAGTTATAGGTCTCTATTCCCACCTGTGTGTGTACTTCTTTCTCTAAAAGGATAAAGAGCATGATTAATTCAAAGCAGAGTCATTGAATGAAATAGCAGGTTAAGAAACTCACAAAATTTCCCTCCAAAGACACAAAGCACAGAAAGTTGAGGAAAGCAGGCAAGCATAAGAATCACATGTGAGGAACATAAATATCAGGAATATTTGTGGGTGAAGTAGTTCCTTCCACTAATAATACAGTTTACAGGTTACATTGGTGTCTTCTGGAGATATCCTCTTCATGGACACTTGGAGGCTATCTTAGCCAGTAGAGAGAAAGAGATGGAGAGCAAGTGAAATAGGGAGATGACAGAGGGGGCAATCTGTTAGAGAAGACAGGATGGAATATGATTGCTTGAAAGTGAGAGGGATCAGCCTTGCTAAGGAGCAAAGCCACTTCATCATGTTTCAAAGGTGAAGAAGGAAAGATGGCCAAAAGCACTTGAGTGATGGGAGATAAAAGAGGGGAGGAAAGGTAATTTATGATGTAATGTAGGTACTATTAGGAACAGCCTAGGGGCCTAGGCAGATGCTATTGATGGTATATGATTAGGGAGGGAGTCCCAAATCACCGCTGTGAGTTAGATAACCTCTCACAGCAGCAGGGTCAGGTCACCTTTAACCCCAAGATTCTCTGCCATCCCAGGGGTTTGGAACCAATCCAGCCAAGACAGTAATGTTTCCAGGAAGTAGACTGAAACTTCCTGGAACCTCAAAATCAAGATGGGTAAACTGGCTTGGAAAGGCTTGCTCAACTAAAGTTGTAATGCAGATCTGGCTCCTATTAATTAGGTGTCTGATGGTAAGGTAAGCAAAGCTCCAAGATTATTTAGGCTTAAGGTTAACCAGGGTTGATTTGTAAATAACAGAGGAAAGGTAAGGGTAGGTAGGTAGGTGGGTGAAAGAAACCCTTGGGTCTTGCCTAAATTGTTTATGTTAATTAATCTTGAAGCTCTAGTTGATGTTCCTTAGGTGCAGAGTATGAGAAGGCCTTGAGGGCAAATCCCAACTCTGTTGCTTGTTGCTGAGCCAAGAGGTTGGCAGGCCCCTGAGTCAGTTGCAGCTGCTTTTGGTTGTAGCTGTTTCTCGCAGTATGTAAGGACGTTGTCTATGCCAAGGAAGTATTGAATATTTGGCTAATAATGGATTAGTCTCTACCCGCCTAAAAGAAAACTCACTCCCAAACCACCCTGGGGGCCAAAACCTTCTTTTCCTCCCTAACCCTACAGGTGAATCAGAGAAGTGAAGCTCCCAGGGATTTAAGGACCCCCTCTTAAACCCTGTCCTTAACCCGGCCTTGGTGCTCTGCCAGGTTCTATGTTCCAAAGTGGCAACTGCCAACTTGCACCCCCAGAAATATGGCTACTCATTTCTGCATATTACATGACCTATTCTCTATAAAATACAAGGCAAATTCTCAGCTAAGAGAGTGGAGGTAGAAAGGAGCTATTGAAGATTTGAGGAGGGATGAGAAAGTTTGGAAGAGCTAATGAGCTAATGAGAATGGGAGAATAAGTTAATAAAGGAGGTATAATAGGATTGCCAAGCAGCAGTGAAAACCCAGTGAGGTTGTGTAACATAAATTTGTAGCAGACCCAGTCAGAACAGGCATGTGTTTTTTTTTCCCACCTTCATTCAACAATCTGTGTATTATAGGTTCTAGTCACACTGTTCATTTCTCTTTCTACCCATAAAGCACCAAAAAACACACTTCAGAAAAATGGAGTACATACAATGTAAAAACTTCAGGCCCATTTTTATTACATTTTATTTCCTTGCAAAATTTCACAAAACAGAAGCCCACCAGTCCACCCTGTGTCAAGAGGTGCCATGAAAAGCTCTGGGCATGACCTCAGAAGATGTGAAAGTCAAACCTCTTCTTAGCCACTAACCAGCTATTTGACCTGGGGCCACTCATCCCACTTTGTGCTTCCATCTCCCCTCTTTACCCAACAGGTGAAAGGACTCACTGATTTCCAAAAGCATTAAAAGCAATTTATTCTATATTCAAAGTCCACTCCCAGACCCAGAACAGAGTATCAGCAAATGTGGGTTAAATGTACTGGGCTTTTTTTTTTAACCCTTGTCAGTCTATCTGATGGGGGTTTGACTCAAGAGACAAGGAGAGACCAGAGTAAAGAGAAAGAATCTCCTCAGTTTGGGTACCATTTGTCCAACTGACGGGGGTTCAACCCAAGAGACAATGAGACCAGAGTAAGGTAATATAGCAAAGCTTTAATGGAGGGGGGTGAAATGAGGGGAAGAAGCAGTCAGGGGGAGACTCATGTTATTAGATAGCTATGGAGTCCCCCCTGAATGGGGGGGAGATATAGGGTATTATAGGTTTGGGGAAGGAAGGGGATGGAGGGAACAAGGCAACTTGGATCAATTTCATTGGCTGTTTCTGGGGGTTCTCAGGACAGGCTGAGGAACAGAGTCCTAGTGCTCTGCCAGGTGTTGCTGGGGCTTTTTGTCTTAAGATCTTTCCTTCCCATCTCTTCTTGTATAAAAAAGAAAAAATGAGGGTGGGAGATGGTGGGGGGCCAAAAATGGGATTAGGGAGGAGCCTGGGATTCCAAGGGCAGTGGGGCACAGAGCATAGTTCTTGCTCATCAGACTGCTTCCTGATGAAGAGGGGCAGCATGGGTCATTGGGTCTCTCATGGTCCTGTCTCCATCCCTCAACTGGTATTGTATTAGCGATATCTGAAAGATCTCAATAGGAGAACATTATGGACAGTCTAGGAGGACTATTAGGAGGAGCAGGGGTATAAGAAAAAGAAGTATGTAGGTAGCAACAATGAAACCAGTTCCCGGGAGTTATATAGGGAAGTACTGGTTCATGGGGGCTAATCAGGTAGCCTTAGGGTTGATGGATAAGCCCAGGGGCTAGTAGAGTAGCCTCTTTGGAGCTAATAGTATGGCGTAGCAGCTCCACTTTGGGAAGGCAGCTCTAAAGTGTCACTATCCTGATCTTAAGACCCCTGTCATAATACAGGTACAATAGTACTGAAAGCAAAGATGATACAATAGCAATAAATTAACTAACACGAGGCTTTTTTGTGGTTTAGTAACTTATCCCTAATATCAACAAAACTTCATCTCAGATCTCACATGTCCCGTGTAGTTATCTGAGTTCCCAAAACCAATTTTTCTCTGACAGTCAGGGATAGATTTACTCTTTAGTAGGTTGAAAGCATAAGTTATAACATTCTTGTAGATAGATTTCTCCACCCCATGTTCAGTGATTACACAAATGAATTAAATTATAAGAGATTAATTGTATTCTAATTGAAGCAAAAACCTGAGGTGGAGAGGGGTGTAGATACTTAGGTAAGTATGGAAACATATTTGATTACTATGCACATTCAAATTTAAGGGGTTTCAATTACCAATTCACTTGATTGTTTGGGATATGGAATGACATATTAAACTGAAAACAGTCACATCTTACACTGTGCCTTATGTTCATATCTTCCATTGGCCACTTGCCTTGATTTTAGAAATTTGCTATAAAAGGAAAAAGCAGGGAAAGGATTATAACACTGTTTGACTTCAGATAAGAGTCAGAGTTATTAATCAGTCATGAAAGTAACAATTGCACTTTATAGTCAAACTCAGGAACAATCAGTTAGGATTCACAATTGGAAGGGATCCCATCTCAGCTATGCTAAAATTGTCCTCTCAACTTTTAAGGATAGTTCAAGATCACACTCCATCTGAATACTTTGTGGCTTTTCTCTTGACCGGTGACCAGCATACTGATCAATGATCTATGAGACAACTGAATACCTGAATTCAAAATTCAAAATAATACTAATTGCAATGCCAAAAGCTTTTACCTAAAAATGACAAGTCTCATCTCACCAATTGCAGTTTGGAGTGCCATGTTATAAACAGCTTTTTGTTTTGCAGAGTTAGTGCTCACACAGCCTGACTGAGTAGAAAGAGGGTTAACAATTTGCAGGGAGTTAAGTTTCCACTAACATCACCTTGATTCATGATGTAAAATGCTCGGTTGGTTGTTAGCTGGTCTTAGAACAAACTTTTCACTCTCAGCTAATCACAGAGCAATACACACAGCCTATACCAAATTCTGATGTTATATTCAGAACCTGAAAACTTTCTAAGTTCAGCCCAATTAAGAATTAAGATGTTATTTCCAGAACAACATATACACACTTTCTAATTTTGAGCACTGAAAAAGGGAGAGGGATTAGAGGAAGCAGAGGAGGCAGTTGAGAGCCACTGTCCCCAAGGTAGGGAGTGGGAGAATGGCATGCCTGAGGGAGGAGAATCTGGGAGATCCAGAGTTGACGGGGCGTAGGAGGTTATGAGATATGCAATGGACTTTCCTGGAAAGTCAGAGGGTTTGTGCTCTTTTATCTCTGAGGAGTTTGAACAGGACTTTTGGACAAAGTTTGGATTTGGGATTTGGCAATTAAAAATAAGGACTGGTTCCTGTCACTCACTCACAGCCATTTGCTTTGTGGCTAGGCCACAGCTTATACACACATAGACTCAGGGAAATCAAGTCCTTCTAGCAGCTTGCCAAGCCCCCCAGTCCAAAGATTGCCCTTCTCCTTAAGAAATTATGAGACAAATAATTAAGGGTAGTATAGGCAAGTCCAAGAATCCTACCCCTGGTCCTCACTCACTCCAAGAGAAGTGTTCTCCTCTTGAAACAGAGAGGCAATTCTCCCTATCCCAAGCATCCTGGGGGAGGGGGAATTGGAGAAAAGAGTGAGTCTGGCTGAACATTCAGACTTTGGGGGACCAAAGCCATGGACTTTCCTGGAAAGCCAGAGGACACTCAGAGTCACTGAGACAAGAGGGGATAGGAGTTAGACTGATCTGCAGATGTGGAGACCAATGTTGAGTGATGATTCTGGAGGCCAGAGACCAAGTAGGAGAATGGGGTCAGAGAACTAAGGAGAGACAGAGAGAGAGAGAGAGAGAGAGAGAGAGAGAGAGAGAGAGAGA
>NW_025384721.1:0-1373 GCF_016433145.1 Gracilinanus agilis
TCTTGGCCAGCAGACTCGGGAGGAGACAGGAGACAATTATGGCTAGGAGGCGGGTTTTGAATTCTTATAAGCGCGTGGTCTAATGACTTTATCAGCATGGCTTTAATTAAAATACTAATTTTTATATTTATAGCAGCCTTTATCATTTTTTATATTTATAATTTTGGCAACCTTACGAAGTTTGGAAATCGAATTTTCAATTTTCCAGATAGCCTTTCAGAAACGATAGCCATGCCTGCTTTTTGGCTGTCTGGCTCAGCTCTTTTGAGCACTTTTTTTAAAAGGGAAAGTGACTTTCCTTGCCATGCTTTTGCTAAAAGCAAGAGCACGTTTTTGCCTCCGGCGGGACTCAGCCAGCCAGTCCAGCCCAAACCACCTTGGGAGGGAGGTCAGGCCAGCCGATTCGGGCTTTTGGCTTTAAACTAAAATGCCGGAGCCCAGCCAGTGTGTCTCTGCCGTTGATCTCCATTCCTGCCCTGCTGCAAGCCTGCAAGCATCCCAGTGCTGTGATCTCCGATCCTGACTGCTAATCTTGCTAGTTCCAAAACCCTGAGCCCCAACAGCTATGACCTGCTGCTTTTGCCAGATCTTCCGAGACTTCCGCCACTGCTCCTTAGGATTTGGTATAGTCCCCGCTACCCCCTCTCTTGGCTTGGTAATGGCCTGCATTCTAGCCCTCCACGTGTTTCTCTAAAGACCTAATTTAGGCACCCCCAACCCACACAGACTCTACACGTGGGTATTTTCCTGAGCTTTTCTCCACTAACCCCGAGCCCACGTAGACGCTAGCGTCTGGACCTAGCAACTAGCATTTACCCTTCATGGGGCCGAATGGCCTATCCAGACTTGCTTGTGATTAAAAACTGAACTCAGGGGAAGAAATATTCACCCCATACCTGCTCAGAACTTTGAACAGAGAGCAAAGTCTGATTATAAAAAAAAAAAAAAAAAACCTTAAACTCAGCAGAACTCAATCAAAAGAACCTTAAATTGAACCAGGGGTAGACTTTAAAACCTCGGAACTGAATGAGTTTTATTTCTGTTTTAGAGAGACTGTATCTTACTGTATTTTGCTAACTACTGTTTTGTAAATTAATCTTGCTTATTTCGTTGATTTTCCTGTTACACTGAATCATTTTAAGTTAATGAAGTTTGTGGCTGCTAGATTAATTCTGTTGATGATTTTATTGTAACTCCCAAATAATGAGAAAAATCTATTAGAACTGGTAAGAGGTTTTGACCAGCTTGTTGATCTGATACTACTGGATTTATAGAGCACATGTCTTTTAAAATTTATTCTGTCTTGGTAATTGCAAAGAACCTTGAAAGTTTCCATGCTTTGAATATTACCTTGTAATTTTACAAGAGGTATT
>NW_025384722.1:0-1822 GCF_016433145.1 Gracilinanus agilis
ATATATATATATATATATATATATATATATATATAGCTTAGAACTAGAAGGGTTTTGTTACCCAAAAATGAGATTCTCTGTGAGAGAAAATGGATCTTACAAAATAGCAGATTCACAATGCACATTCAGATAGAGTACCATAATTTCCAATAGCACATTTTAAAACAAGAAACAATGATGTTTAAAAATCATATACTTGTTGTAACTTTTAAATCTTGGCTAAGAGTTTCTCAACAAACTCTGTTATTGCTTCCATAGCAAAATCTGATATTTAAAAAAGAAACCTTCTGGTCTAAATTATCCTCAGATAAGAATATACAGGAGCTCCTTGGCTTCCTGTTTTTTAAAAAAATCCCGGGTAGGAAATGCTTCTACCCATTTAAGGCAATAATTTCTCTTATAATAAAATATATAAAAGCTTATCCTATAAGACAACAATTCTTTAGGATTTAAAGTAAAAGTTAAAAAACCTCTTGTAAAATTACAAGTTAATTCTCAAAGCATGGAGACTTCCAAGGTTCTATACAATTGCCAAGACAGAATAATTTTTAAAAGACATGTGCTCTTATAATCCAGTATACATAAGGCAATTTACAACTTTAAAAATATGTAGGAAATATAATGTGAGTACCAGAGTAACAAGCTGGTTAAAACCTCTTACCAGTTCTAATAGATTTTTCTCATTATTTGGGAGTTACAATAAAATCATAAACAGAATTAATCTAGCAGCCACAAATTTCATTAACTTAAAATGATTCAGTGCAACAGGAAAATCAACAAAATAAGCAACATTAATTTACAAAACTAATTAGCAAAATACAGTAAGATACAGTCTCTTTAAAAGTCATTCAGTTCTGAAAGTTTTTTTTTTTATAATCAGTCTTTGCTCTCAGTTCAAAGTTCTGAGCAGGTATGGGGGTGAATAGGCCATGCGGCCAATCAAGGGTAAACGCTAGGTCCATGTGCGTGGGCTCGGGGCTAGAGAAAAGCTTAGGTCAGTTTTGTAGAAAATGCCACGTGTAGAGCTTGTGGGGGTGGGGGTTGCCTAAATTAGGTCTTTAGAGAAACACGTGGAGAGCTAGAATGCAGGCCATTAAGAAGAGGGGGTGGGGTGGGGGGTGGGGGAATATACTACCCAAGTCTTTAGCAGCAGAGGCAGAAGTCTCCGAAGATCTCGGCAAAAGCAGCAGCCAGGAGGTTCTGGGCTCAGAACAGGACTAGCAGCAGCAGCAAGTCTGCTCTGGTGAGCCAGGAAAAGGTGCGGAGATCACAGGCACTGGAACGCTGGCAGGCTTGTGGTGTGGCAGGAAGCGGCAGGAATGGAGTCAGGAGATCAGCGGCGACACAAAACTGGCTGGGTACCGGCAGTCCATCAGTGCCAGCAAGGGCCACTAGGCCCGGGGCATTGAGCAAAATAATTCGCAGCCCAGCGGCAATTAAAACCATTGTCTCTCTTCCCCGTAAAACGCCTCTAGGCTGGGGAAAACTGGGAGAGGACTGGGCAAGGAAAAAGATAGTTTCTGAGACTCTGGGTCCCAGAGCCGCATGGCTTCTTCTTAGGCTATCTAGAAAATTGAGAGTTCGAATTTTGACCTTCTGGTTTGCCAAATTGTTATGATAAAAAAATGATAAAGACTGATATAATAATATAAATTAGTATTTTAATTAAAGCCATGCTGATAGGGATAAAGTCATTAGACCATGCGCTGGTAAGAATTCAAAACTGCCAGCTCAGCTATAATTACCTTCCATATCGCCTGCCCGCTAGGAGAGAGGGAGGGAGAGAGGGAGAGAGAGAGAGAGAGAGAGAGAGAGAGAGAGA
>NW_025384723.1:0-4770 GCF_016433145.1 Gracilinanus agilis
AATTCTAAAGAGGTGGAGACAAACCCCAAAACATGAAACAGTTTGTGGGACGGCTAAACTAACACTTCACATTTCACCTTGGCGTTATACTATTTCTGAACAAACTTCCAAAAGGTTCATGTCTTCTGACAAGGCAGACTTGGTCTTGTGGCTATTACTATCATTGATCATCTTGTTTCAGAAGGCTGAAGCTGCTGAAAACTCCTTTTGTTACCAGTAAGCTCCAAACAAAGGACCCAAGAATTCCTAACCTCTCAAACTCACAATGTGTCCTCCTTAGACACATCCATCTCAGGATTTATGATTTATCATCTATTCTCAGAGAAGTAATAGAAAACAGAACACCCAGGGACCCTTGGTCCAAGGCTTGAGCTTGCTTAAGCGAGCCTATGTGCTTTAATTTCCATGTGCTTGTACCTTCCCAGTGGGGGGGGGGGGGGGGGGGGGTTTGGTCAGTGGTCCTATGACCACTCTTTGTAGGAAGCCAAAGGATAACTACTTGCCACAAATACTAGAGGGAGAGAGACAAAGAAACAGAAAGTTCACTTCTTGCCTTGGTTCTCCATCCCCCACCCTCACCCCCACCCCACCCCACCCTGGCCCCTATCTTTGGGAGAGAAAAGAAGCAAAAGACAACTCAGTTTGTTTCTTATCCATTCCATTCCAAATTAAACCACATGTTCCTGGTTGCTAAGGGAACTCCATTAATATTACATGGTGTTGGCATGAGCATCATACCCCCAAAACCCAGGCAAACTGTAAGCAGGGAAATTCCTTTACTACTTTCTATCATCGTGACTCCTGATCCAAAACATCTGATAACTCCTATAAGACCTAGAGAGAATTATCCTCTTTGGATCATCCTTTAGATGGACAGAGAGAGACACCTCCTTGATATTGTTAACTTATAAAAAACACAGAACTATTAAATAGTCATAAAGCCACTCTTTAATCAAGGGAAAGGGGGAACAGGGCTACTTGGCCTCTTTTGTAGAGCTGCGCCTTGTGCAGAGTCCAGGATTGAACACTGCTTCGCTCTGCTCCCTGCCCCCCTGGGAGTGACACCAAGCTAGATGACCACTCCTAGGAACAAAGGAAATTGGCGAACTTATATACCATTTGGGAAGATCCAGGGGCTGGGAGAGATGATTGATGTTATACTGGTAAGGATGGGATTTACAATCAAGTTTGGGAAAGGGATCATAGCCAGAGGCTAGGGTATAAGGGTAGGGGCTGCTTACACAATGGATACTAAAGGATAGTTCATGCCCAGGTGTGTCTTCCTAGGAAGGGTCTCTGATACAATGGGCAAGACTACCTAAGACAAAAGGGTATTTAGCATTTACCCTAGGGTCCATTATTCAGTCTGTAACAGCTAGCCTGAGATTCCCTTTCAGGGTAGATCCTCATGGGAACTGGGAAACACAAGCTTTGGGGGTCTCCGGCCTACAAGCTATTCCTAAAACTTGGGGTTCATCAGATCTCACTAAGTCACAAGCTTAGGGTCTCCAGATTCCATGTTGACAATATCATCAAGTTGTATCTCAGACATCCATCTGTCCTCTGAACTATGAGGGTCACCTCCTATGTCTCTAGGCAGACCTAATTAGATGACCCAACCCCACCACCGAATGCCTGAGTGTTTGCCACACTAGAGTCACTTCTTCACTGTGGCACAGAGTCACATCTTCACTGTTGTAAAGAGTATAAAATCCCCAGAATATATGTCGCCTGGGGGACAGCTTTTCCATTCATGCTGTCCTCCCAAGGAGCAGCTCCCCATCTTGCTGTCCTACCTATGCCATCCTCCTGGCCAGATTCAACATTATCTTCTAAATTAATAAATTTCTCCTTTTATTTTTAAGCTAAGTTTTGGAGTCTTGCATTCTTGCAAAAGGTATCCTTCCTGAACCCCGGGGGGAGGTGGGGTTCCCACCTCTAATACCCCACAACAGTGCAACGCAGAATCTAGAAACGCCAAATCTGTAGCCACGTGGGATCTGAAAGCCCCCCCAGTTCAGTTAGGTTGAAGGTGAAGACCTTGACACAAGAGAGTTTCTCCCAGAGGGAAACTCCAACTTCACAAATTTTGGTTTAACAATAGACCTTAAAGTAGTTTAGGTGGAGCTAGCAAATCCTATCAGATATTAAGTTCCCTTTTTGTCCTAATACTTTCTCCCTTTATGTCAAAGTCCTTTTTCTAGGTAGCCCAACCCTTTGACTGGATCTTCCCCTTTTGTGTCCATTGTAAAGCATCAGCCTCTCCTTGATAATCCTCTCTGGAGCTCCTCATTTTCTTTGTTGTCATTGTAAAGCCAATCAACTATATTCTCATCCTCAGTCCCCAATTCTTTTTTCATTGGAGCTGTCAGTCTAGCATGGCTGGCAAGTTCTCTGGGTCAGATCTGTGGATTTATAGCTCAGCTCTGTGTGGAAGCCTTGAGGAAAGTACTGAACCTCTCTCCTTAATTAAAGATGTGGTTTTTCTGACTATATAATAGTTCTGTGTTTCTTCCAGTTTAACAGTGGGAAAGACCTTTTAGCTCATTACCATGTTCCATAGTATACCTTCCAATCCAATCCAATTCCCCTTACACTAATCTTTTTATATAAAACCATGAAACAGTAGATCAGTTATCATAACAAATAATAGCGTTTTGTAGTGGGAAGAGCACTGGAATAAGGATCTGAATAGTCTGAACTTCACTGTGAACTAGATGTTCTTATTAGGTTGTTTCAGCCATGTCTGACTCTTCATGACCCAATTTGAAGTTTTCTTGGCAAAGATACTAGAGTGGTTTGCCATTTCCTTTTCTAGCTCATTTTATAGATCAGGAAACTGAGGCAAACAGGGTTAAGTGATTTACCCAGGGTCATATAGCTAGTTAGTATCTATGACCACATTTGAACTCGGGTCTTCCTGACTCTGGGTGCAGCACTTTACTAGGTCGCCTACCTGCTCACCTGGGGAAAATTACTTCATCTTTCTAAACTTCAGACACTTCCTAGTTGTGTGACCCTGGGCAAATCACTTAACCCCAATTACCTAGCCCTTACCCTTCTTCTGCCTTGGAATCATCACCATCACTAATTCTAAGACAAAAGGTAAGGGTTTAAACAAACAAAAAAAAAGTACCCCTTCCCCCAATTCATCTTCCTTTTATGTATCATCTTTTCCCTTTGAACCTAAACTTCTTGAGGCAGGGAATCTCTATCTTCCCACCTGTTTATAACTCCCCTGCTTAAAAAATGCTTGTCAACTTGACTTGTGAAAATGATATGAAATAATAGATGTGAAAACACTAATTAAACTATGAAGTACAATATGAATATAAATGATTTTTTTCTTTATTTTATTTTAGTAACAAATTTCCACACAAGTTTTCCAAAGTTATGTGATTCATGTTTTTTCCCTCCCTTTTTCCCTCCCCCTCCTGGAATTGATAAGCAATTCAGTCTGGGTTATAGATGTGTTATAAAGCAAAACATATTTCCATATTATTCTTTTTTGTGAGTAATCTTATAAAACCCAAACCTTAAATCATATACCTAAATAAGCAAGTGATAAATCACATGTTTTCATCTTTCATCTGGAGTTGGATAGCATTCTTTTTCATAATGTGTTATTAGTAAAAAAGTCTATCACATTTGATTGTTCTACACTATTTCAGTTACTGTGTATAATGTTCTCCTGGTTCTGCTTATTTCACTCTGTATTATGTAAAAATTAAAATTAATATATAATAATAACAACTTAAAATATTATGGTTTTATAAGTTTATTAATAATCACTAGAAATAAAGGAAGAATTAAGTAACAAAATAAAACCATGTGCCATTGCTAACCTACCTGTTCAAACAGCCTGCATTCCCAGCTCCAAGCCGCCATAGAAAGGAAAGAGACCTAGCCACACCAGACCCCTCAATTTTGTCTCCCTGTCTATGTCAGTGCGTAATGACAGGAAGCCACTGCGCTCTTGGAAAATGTAGTTGAAAGGCTCAAAATCTCCAATAACACAATTAGATCTCATAGGTCTTTCCAGTTCTTTTCAAAATCATCCAGCTCATTATTCCTTATAGCACAATAAACTATTCTATCACCATCACATACCACAATTTGTTCAGACATTCCCCAATTGAAGGACATCCCTTTAGTTACCAATTCTTTGCCACCACAAAAAGTGCAGCTATAAATATTTTTTGTACAAACAGCCCTTTCCATAATTTTTTTTTATCTCTTTGGGATACAAACCCAGTACTGGTATTGCTGTATCAAAAGGTCTGCATTCTTAAAAGCCCTTGGGGTATAATTTCAAATTGCCTTCCAGAAGGGTTGAATCAATTCACAACTCTACCAGCAATACATTAGTGTCCCAATTTTGTCACATCCCCTCCAATATTTACTGTTTTCCTTTACTGTCATATTGGTCAATCTGATAGGTGTGAAGTGGTACCTCAGTTATTTTAATTTGCATTTCTCTGATTAAAAGAGATTTAGAATATTTTTTCATATGATTGCTTTGATTTCTTCATCTGAAAACTGCCTATTCATTTACTTTGACCATTCTCAATCGGGGAATGACTTAGATTCTTATGAATTTGACTTAGATCCTTATATATTTGAGAAATTAGACATTTATCAGAGAAATTTGTTATAAATTTTTTTTCTTAGTGTGTAATTGGATTACCCAGGAGCCCACTCACTTTCTGCTGTTATGTGCTGCTGTAGACAGGAGATAAATTGGGTGGAGTTCCATGTCTAGGTCTCTTT
>NW_025384724.1:0-8643 GCF_016433145.1 Gracilinanus agilis
AGCATGGAGAGCGGCGGATCGGTCTGAAGGAGGGCGTCCTCCTCCGCACCCGGTGAGTTGGGACCGGGCGGGCTGGTGCCGCAGACCCACTGCGCGGAGGAAGAGACTGAGGTGGGGACGGACCTGCTGGCTGTGGGGCCAAATGGGCGGTTCCAGGGCTCGGCCCTTGGCGTGGCACTCCTGGCCTCCAAGGGCGAGCTTTCAGAACCAGGGAGGCTACAGGGCGCTCAGGAGTGCTGCAGGCATCCGGCTCCCGGCGGAGCAGCGTTAAAGGGCTCTTTCAGACCATGGATCAGCCTCTGGAGCGAGGCTGACCCTCCCAGTATTTAGGCTGCGTAGTGGAGTGGAAGCAAACTGACCCACGCCCTCGGACCTGGAGCCTGCCGGAGCCTGTAGTGATCCTCTCCTCCCTTCCTCCTCCCCTGCCCTCTTCCTTCCTTCTTCATTCCCCCCCCCCCCCCCTCCCCTCTCCTCTTTCCCTCCTCTTTTATTTTCCTCTTTTCTTCCTTCTCCTGTCTTCCTCTCTCCTTTACTCTCTTTCCCTCCCTTCCCACTGGTCTCCCGTCCTCTTCCCTTCCCTAATTATCTACAAACTGTTCCTCTCCCTCCCCACCTCTGCCCTCTCTAGTTTAGAGGTGAGTCTCCACATCCATTAAAGAGGAGAACTGGGTCAGTTTTCATTTCTTTGGATCCTCACCAATTGAGTGATTTAAAAAAAAAAAAAAAAAGATCCTGTCTCTGCTCTCCTTGTTCAGTTGGCCTGGCAAGGGTCTTCAATGAACTAAAATGTGGATAGAAAGCATTTACTTTAGGAGTTTTGTTTGTGGGGGATTGAGAGGAGGGTCAGTAGGAGATAAATTTTTTTTTTTTAAATTCTCTTCAAAGAGCAAAGTTTGTGAAGTGTCTACCATATACTAGCCAAGGATGAAACAATTCCTGCCCATCAGGAGACTTAGGAGCTGGGTTTCCAAAGATGAGTAGGATTTGGGATGCAGGAAGAGTGAAAGAAGGGCATGAGCAAAAAATTGGAGCTGGGAATAAGTTGTGATTAGTAAAATGTGATCAGCTAATGGGGAAGGCAGCCAGCCTGGTGGTAGTTGTCAATAGTAGAATCAGTACCTAAAATTCTTGCCTGGAAGTGACCCTGGACAAGTCACCTAATCTCCAGTGTAAATCTGTGACATGAGGGAGTTAGACTTAATGGCTTCAGCTCTGAATGTAGGATTCTGTGGGATCAGGAGAGACTTGAGTGCAAATTTCACCTTGTGTCACTTGTGGCCTGGTGGCCATCACACTTGTCTTTCTTCTTCATACATCAAATGTGGCTCAGTGTACTCACCCACATTTTTTTGTACTGAGTTTTTGTACAGGTCAATTAAGGCACTGTAAACAAAATACTTGATAGATGCCAGCTGCTATATTCTCTTAAGCTAGATTATCTCTTTTTCCTAAAGGATAGAATTTTAAAATGTTTTAAAAGAGGCCTGGAAGCTGCTAAAGACAGAACCCTGTCATCTGACATCCTAAAAGCAGAAGCAGACAAGATTCAAAGGGCATGGAAGTTTGGGGTGATTTTGTATAGGGACCAAAAAAAATCACAAATGAAATAATCCCAAGGCAATCAGTATTAATGATATCCTCAAGTCTTAAGAAAAATATCTAAGATTATGTTTTATTTTGAGAAAATTCACTTTAGAAAGATCTTTTAAAATCATTTGTTTTTTTTTTAAACTTGGAGCTTAGGGAGGCAAACTTTAGTTATCTGGAAAACTCCTCAAATGGCCCATCCTATTCCCTAGAGACCATTCCTGAGCAGTTATGAATGCAATGAATTGACAATGAATTATTATAAATTACAATGAAATTCCCTTCATATTTCACAAGTACAGTTGGCTTGCCCAAGTTTTATTTTTCAGTCAACCAATGTTAATAATCAAGCAAGTGTTAAGAGCCTACTCCATGTTAGGAATGTGGGATAGAAATACGGGTCAGTTTCCCTTCTTGAGGAACCCACCCTCTTTTGGGGGAAGATGCGACATGCTCACAGATGTGTGAAAGTCGGCAGATTTGAACAAAATCACAGGAATCGGGAATGGCTTCTTGTAGGAGGTGGTCCTTGAACTGAACTTTAGAGGGGTTTGGGGAGGTCTCAGGAGGTAAGCTTGAGAAAGGGAAAAATCCCAAGCCTGAGCAATGAAGGAGTGAGCGAGCCATAGATGATGTGTTGGGGAAGAGCAAATAAGGTAGTTTGACTGGATTAAAGAGTGGTTAAAGGGTGGAGAGCAATATGAAAGTGGCCTGGAAAGGTAGGTTGAACCCATATTGGAGGGACTCAGAATACCAAAAGAGTTGATATTTGATTCTAGAAGTGACTGGGAGCTATTGATGCTTCCTGACCAGGGAGGTGACCAGGTCAGACCTGTGTTTTAGGGCCATCCACTTGGTAGCCGAGTGGAGTGGGGAGAAGATGGATTCAGGGAGACCAATGGGGAAGCTATTTATTTGCTATAATCCTGGTGAGGGAAGCATGAGGTTCTAATGGCTTCGTGAATAGAGAGAAAGAGATTTAGACTCGCCAAAACCAGACAACTGATTGAATAAGGAGTGCAGGGCTAGAACAAAGTGTTGACTCTAACTCTGAGACTGTAGAATTGGGTACCTGGAAGAATGGTGGCAAGGTTAACAAAAGTAGAAGTGCTAGAAGGAAATTGAGAGGGTTAAAAGGTAGCGATTCTAAAATCTGCTGTGGGTTTGTTGAGTTTGACATGCCTATGGGACATCTAACTGGAGATATCCTGCCGGCCCTGGTTGATAGGGAACCTTGGATCTCAGAATACATTTCAGGACTGGATGTATAGATTTGAGAATTACTGGCATAATTGAATTTCTGTGAGCTGGTAAAGTCACCAATCGAGAGAATATAAGAGAGAAGAAAAGAGAGTCCATCCACAGGGGACAAGACAAGGATGCTGCTCCTACTGCCACTAAAGAGTGGTCAAGAAAGTAAGAAGGGAACCCAAAGAGAGAGCAGTGGTGTGATCACCCAAAGAGGAGGAGTGTGTGTTCTAAAGGAAGGGGTGATAAACCGTGTCAGACTCCTCAAAGAGTTCTAGGTCATCATTAATGGTTCATTGCCACCTTTGACCAAAATGTCCCATGAGGAACCAAAGTGATCTCTTCTTGGCCCTATGTGGTTCAACATTTTTATCTATGATTTGAATAGAGCCTTAGATGGCATGTGTATATCAGACACAAAACTGGTAGAGATTTATAAGATTCTAGAATAAGAGGCAAGTTTTAGTAGTATCTTGATGGGTCAGAAACAGTGGACCAAAGAGAACATAATTTAATAAAAGTAAATGTAAAGTCCTACACTTGGGTTCAAAAAATCAACTTTATGAGTAAAAGATGGAGGAAATATGAAAAGTCTGAAAAAGAGTGGGGGTGGGGAGTGGTTTTAGAGTACAGTGAACTGAATAGGAGGGAAGGGTGAGCCAGGCACCAAAAATGCTTGTTAATGTAGTCTTTGGTAGCTTAAAAGGAGGTACATGACATCCCAAGGCTCATATTGGCCTGCTCACTTCAAAACTCCAATCTGGGCTCCATTCTAGTTCTCTACATTTTAGGAAGACCATGATAGGAGGGAGAGAATCCTGAGGAGGGAAACCAGTTGGTGAAGGGTCTTGGGTTCATGTCACATGAGGATTAAATGATGGCACTAGAAATGTTTAGTGTATGAGGGTAAACCTGGGACCTGGCTGGTAGCTGCCTTTGAAGGGCTCTGGAATGGAAGAGGGTTAGACTCATTCTGCTGGGCCTCAGAAGGGAGAATTAGGAGCTGCAGGTAGAAGCCACAGAAAAACAAACTTAAGTAGAGACGAAGTGAAGAAAACATCCTCTCCCTGCCAAATTCTATATTTTTATTTAGTGCTCTCCAAAGTGGAATAGCCTGCCCTAGGGGCAGTTGGGGGTCTTCCTTCTCAGAGTCCATGAAACAAAAGCTGATTGACCACACATTGGATATCATCCACATGGGGAGTCCTATTAAGGGATGAGTCAGGTCTCTTGTGTCGTCTTAACTTTGAGAACCTGTGATGGGAAAGGAGGGAGGGGAAGAGAATCAGTCTACTGCCATCTTTTTCCTTTTTCTAAAAACCCTTACCCCCTGTCTTAGAAGTGTTGGTTCCAAGACAGAAGAGCAGTAAGGACTAGGCCATTGGGGTTGAATGACTTGCCTGCCCTGAGTCTCCTAACTACGAAGTGTCAGAGGCCTCATTTGAACCCAGGACCTCCTATCTCCAGGCCTGGCACTCTCTCCACTGAGCCGCCACCCAGCTACCTCGTGCTGCCTCTTTTTTTAGATCCTTGTCGACTGCAGCAAATTGGCATCCTAGGACCTAGCAGGTTTTGGTTTCCATGACAGTGGTTTGTTCCAGTTGGTTCCCATCCCATCATTGTTGAATGAGGCTTGCTGATGCTTTAAATAGGAACCAAGAAAATTCCAGATTATTGTGGTTGCTGTTATGGTAGCTGGTGGTTCCTATTCCTATGAGCCTTTAAGGTTTGTAAAGTACTTTTCTCCTAGCAGCCTGGTGTGCTTGGGAGTAAAAGGATTCCCAACCCTGTTTTAAAGATGAAGCAAGGGAGGTTCAGTAAAGTAACCTGTGCAGAGTCATCCTTCTAGGAAGTATTGAAAGCAGGACTTGAACCCAGGTCTTCTGAATCCACCTCCAGTAAAACATAGCTCATGTCCCGTGGCAAGGGAGACACTGTTCTGGATAAGTGGATTTTCTGGTGAGCTCAGAGGTGTACGAGGGGCTTATGTTCTGTAGTCCCAGCTCTCAAAGAAGTAGAGGGCTTTTGCTTACAGGATATAGTTTGGACTTACCTTCAAAGAACCTTCCCATCTGGCTCAAACACTCGTCCTCCCAGCCTCCCATGTGGGTTTTCGTGGATTGGTCAGAAGACCTGAGTTCCTGGAAGACTCCTCCATTCTCCCATTGTACGTCTATGAGAATTACCATGTAAAGTCATTTATGCCCGGGTCTCAGATCTAAAAACTGGGGGGATTGGATTTCGATCACCAGGAAGGTCTCCTTTGCTCCAAGGATCCGTGATTTGCCCCAAACCACCGATCTGGCCAAACTATGTCCTGGGAGGAGAGGGCATGCTTCATTCAACAGTCTCACCCCAACACAAACCCTTAGCATGACCCCCAAAATGCAGCATTGGGGATGTCTCTACTTGGGAACACTCAGACGTTCTGATTGAAGGGCCGTTGAGGTCATCCAGTCCCTTTGGCTCCCCCTGTTCCTCTTGCCAGTCCAGATCTCCCACTTCCTTCTAGACTTGGTTCTAGACCTGCATCTGCATGAAGCTTCCTCCACCCAATCGAAGCTAAAACGAACTCTCGGCACTAATTTGTGACTCAGTTTCTCATTTGTTCCCTTGAGAAGTCTCCGCTACTGTTACTTAACTAATCCCGCTGCGTGCCCTTCAGCCTGTGAGCCCCTCAAGGGCAGGTTTGGGCATCAGCCTTCTCGGTGCCCAGCTCAACATTTGTGCCCCCTCATGGAAGCTCTTTGTTCCAGGGATCGTTTATTCATTGTGTTCATACCTTCAGCACCTGCCGAATGTTGGCCTGAACGCATAGAAGAGACAAATGAACTTGGGCCAAGGCAACTGAATTTTAAAAAGTTCCAGATCCTCTGCAGGTTCCTCAGGCCGGGCCAGGCTCTTCAGGCACATCTTCATTTCATTCAGCCACATTTCTGAAGAGCCAGCCGTAAGCGAGGCATTATGCTAGGCTGTTGGGGACACAAACAGAAAGAGACGACAAGGCTCGGCCCTAAAGGAACTGCCATTCCACACAAAGGTCAGGCAGTGGATCAGTCAGCAAACATGGGCCGCCATGATCCGGCAGTGCGCTAAGCTCTAGAAATACCAAGAAAAGGCACAAGACTATCCCTGCCCTGGAGGAGCTCATTGGGTAAGGGGGGGAGATGAGGAGGGGGTGTCTGTCTGTCTGTCTGACTGTGTATGTGTGTGTGTGTGTGTGTGTGTGTGTGTGTATTTCAGAAAAGGCTTCCCAGAATCTGTAGGGAGAAAGAGAGGAGAGAACAGGGTAGGGTGGGAGAGCAGGGTTTGAGAGGAGAACTAGACAGGAACCTTGAAGGGAGCCAAAGATTGTGAGAGACGGAGCTGAGGCGAGCACAGTCCTGGCATGGGGAGGCGCTTGTGTGGATTCACAGAAGCCATCAGTGAAAGGCTCCTGGTCCGGTTTGATTGGACTCCAGAATTTGTAAAAGTGAATTGTATGAAATCAGCCTGGAAAATAGTTTTTGTCACATATGTTAGAAACCCCAAGACAGTGGGGGAGATTGGAATGAATCTGCCTGATTTCAGTTCTCGTCCAGAAAAATGGCTTTCTTTCTTTTTTTTTTTTTTTAACCCTTCCTCTCTTAGATTGTTGTTGACTTTTTTTTCTTTCTTGCGTCCAAGAAAAAAGCACAGTGTGGAAAACTAAAATTGGGTAATAATAGTTTACATTTGTATTTCACTCAGCAGCGTACTAAGCATTTTTCCTCTTGTCAGGAAGGCAGCAGAAACTTTCTTCACCTTTTTACTAAGGGAAATGACAAGTTAGAGAGGTTTTAAATGCTTTGGACAAAAGTATTTGAGGCTGAAGTTGAACCCAGAACTCCTACCTAACTGCTCAATCCAGTATCTTGGTGCATTTCCCTCTAATTTTAGGCCTTGTGAGTGTTCCCTCTTTCTAGCTTCTCTCTCACTCAGAACTCTGATATTGACATGATACATATTTTCCCAAAATGGATCAGTTAAGGTTAACTTCATAGCTGTTGTGCCCATCATCATTTCTTTACCAAGACTTCAACAAGCACACGTTGCAGACAGTCAATCAATGATCATTTATTAAAGGTCTGGCAGCCACAGAAACTAAGGTTCAAGTCCCATCTCCGACACTGTGTGGCCCTCCTCTGTGTCATTTCCCTCCTCTGTGGTCTAGGCCATTGATGGCAAACCTGTGGCACATGTGCCAAAGAGGGCATGCAGAGTGCTCAGTGAGCATGCATGCTGTCCCCTGCGAGAGTTTGTTATTAGAAAGGCGGAGCTGCTCCCCTCCCCTCTCCACTGTCCCTGATGACATTTTTTCACATCCCCCACCCCTCTGCTTAGAAGCCCAATGGGAGTGCTTCCTCCCTCCCCTGTGTGGGGTAAGGTGGGGGTAAAGGGGAGGGGAAGTGGGGAGCACACTTGGGACTTGGACTGGAGGGGGGCAGGGTATGGTGGGCACAGCAAGCAGTCTCTAAAAGGTTCGCCATCACTGGTCTAGGTTGTCTGGGTCCTCAAGAATCTATTATAAAAGGAAACATTGTCTCTTTCTGTCTCTGTCTCTGTGTCTGTCCTTCCCTTCTTCCCTCCTTCTCTCTGTCTTTCTGTCTGTCTGTCTGTCTGTCTGTCTGTCTGTCTGTCTGTCTCTCTCTCTCTCTCCTTCTCTCTGTCTGTCTGTCTCTCTGTCTCTGTCTGTCTGTCTGTCTGTCTGTCTGTCTGTCTCTCACCACTTGAGAGATGAATGGAGGCTTCTTGGAGGAGATGATGCTTGAAATAAGCCTTGTAGGGACATAGGGATTCTGAGGAGGCCAAGATTAGATTTGTAGGGAGCCCATTCCAGGCCACTGACGCAGGAGGAGGAGGAGGGAAGGACTGAGGACTATGTGGGACAGCTACTAGCCCAGGCTGGCTGGAGTCCAGAGCTTTGAAATTATAGACTGGGGAGCTTGTGTTTGATTCTAGAGGTAATAGGGAGCCCCTGGAGGCTTTGGGTCAGGAGAATGAAATGGTCAGACTGGTGTCTTAAGGAATTATTCTACCAGCTCTGGGAGGATGGGCACATATGGGGAGATGGGGAACACTTAGGGGTTATGGCCTAGGACAATAGGGAGGAAGCCATGAGCATTAAAAAAAAGAGGTACAGGAGTGAGGTGGGGGGAGAAATTGTGATCTGAGAATAGAATTTTAGAACATTCTGCGGGAATGGGGTGATATCATCTTTCACTGTCTTTTCTCTTAGTCCACTCATGTAAAGTAGATCCTTTTCTTTGCCATTCATGTACCCTTAATCCCATGTTCTCCAGCAGATTGTTCCCACAATCATCTCCTTTTCAGTCTTGTGAATCTCTCCTTATTTATTGGCTCCTCCAATTTCTCCATCCTTAAAGAAAAATCCCTACTAGACTCTCTCATTCCTTAAAACTGTACTCAAGATCTCTCCTTCATTTTTCAGGGAAATTCCTTGAAAAAGAAAAAAAAAACAAAATGTCTACACTGATCACTACCACTCCTTCTTTCATGCATCCCAGCTCTTTGCAATGTGACTTCTGACTTCATTAGTCAATCAAAGCTACCCTCTCTGGAAACAATCTCATGTTTCCCAAATCAAACAGCCTTTTCCTAATCCTAATTCTTCCTGATCATTCTGCAGCATCTGGCACTGTTGACTACCCTTTCTCCCCCTGGATTCTCTCTCTTTTTGTGTTTTCATGAAATTGCTTTTCCTTCCTTCCTTCCTTCCTTCCTTCCTTCCTTCCTTCCTTCCTTCCTTCCTTCCTTCCTTCCTTCCTT
>NW_025384725.1:0-7039 GCF_016433145.1 Gracilinanus agilis
CACATATATTTATATATAAATCTATTATATAATATAAAATATAAATGTATATTATATATACGCATATAATACACATACAATATATAAACAAACAATATACTAAGGGTTTAAAATAAATAAACATATATATGCATACTATATGTGTAAAAACATTATTTATTTATTTTAAACCCTTACCTCCCATCTTAGAATCAACACCAACTATTGGTTCCAAGTCAGAAGTGGCAGTGAGGGCTAGGCAATGGGAGTTAAGGGAATTGCCCAGTATCTGAGGTCACATTTGAACCCAGGACCTCCAGACTCCAGGCTTGGCTCTTTGTCCCCTGAGCCTCCACGCAGTCCCCTTAGTACGTATTTATATGTGTATATGGTGTCCTCTCTCTACAGACTAATCTCCTTGAGGGCAGGGACTTGCATATTTCTCTTTGTTTCCCCAGCACCTAGCACGAGGTCTGCCACCTGCTTGGTGTTTAATAAATGCTCCTTAATTGATTAATCGCTTTTTCCTCTTTAGGTCTTATTTCCCCAAGGGGGTCGAGTTAGATGGTGGCTTGGCTCCTTTCCAGCTCTCCATCCCCAGTTCCACGATGGCGGCATGGTTTGACGGACTCTTTCACTTAACCTCATAGATTTAGAGTGGAAAGGGACCATGGGGCTTCTACAATTTAATCCTCTTGCTTTATGCATGAGGAAACTCTAAAGCCCATAAGAGTTGAGAGTCTTGCTCGTGATCTCACGGCTAGTGTTAGAGATAGGATTCGAACCCAGGTGTTCCTGACTCCAGGACAATTCCATCCTGCTTCTTCTCCAGCCCCGACTGGGGAACGGAGGAGTCTGGAGCGCCGGTGACACAGATCTCCCCGATGAGAGAGTCCTTTGCTGTCACCAACTTTGCCTCGGTGGGTTAATAAAGCCATCTATCATCCTTCCCGATGACAGATATCTAAATGCTTGAATAATACATGGCTGACAGGAGGCTGCCTTTCCACTGCCTGACCAGGTTTCCCAACAGACAGAGGAGTTCCCCAGAAGTGACCGGAATTCGCAGCGACTCCGAAGCAGCGCCGTAGAGGCAGAAGGCATAAATCAGTCCTCAGGCCGGTCCGCCAGGCTTTGGCATCTGGATGGGAGGGAACGTGCCATCCAGGTCCTGGGACAGGCCCGATTTTAAGTGCAACTTTTATAGGCCAATCTGGCTGAATTGTTCTCCGAGTTAAATGAAGCAAAGACTTTGTAGAAGTATTCTTGCAAACAATATAATGTGTCACTTAAAGAGCTATAATCGGGCTAGCGGAAAATGCAGTTCTCCCTGCAAACTTGGTGTAGACCGACTGTACTTTACATTTACCATTTCACTGGTTCCGCTGAAAGGCTATAGAAATAGGAGCCTGTGCTTTCTACACATGTAGGCTCTCTACCCACCCAGATCAACATGCATTGTTATGCATATCTGCTTTTGACACAATAGGGAAGAATTTCAAAGCTTCACCTTTAACTCTACTTTGTGCCGAGAGCCTGGCTTCACAGATAAATAAACGTCCGCGGAAAGCGCCCATTTCTTTATTCCCCGGCCCGGCGATACCCGCCCCCTCTTACTCCCCCACCCCCCATCCCACAAGGAATTTTGGAATTTTCCAAATGCTAGCTCGGGGAGCAAGAACATGCTAAGGAAATGCAGCTTCCCTCTGGATCAGGATCCCTGTGAGTTTGGGTTTTTAAAAAGCCATCTCTATTTCAATATAATTGCTTTCCTTTGGGATCCTATGAATGTATTTATTTGGGGGGGTATTTGTTTTCAATGAATCCCTTTTTTTTTTTTTTTGTTATTCTGAGAAGTGTCCATAGGATTGTCCAGAAGGGTCCATAAGCAAACATAAAAAGAATCAAGAACTCTTGCTCTTCATTATTGAGGGAGATGGGATGACACTGCCGGGGTCATTGATCGAGGTGGGGATGGATGCCTCCTCTCCCATGGGTGGGCTCTGGCTAAAGGGCCAGGGCTCTGCCTGTCTGACCACTCACCCGCTGCCTTTGGAATCCATCAATGCTGCTGTTCTCTGGGCCCCAGTGCTCTCTGCCCTAGGCAGGACCCATGGTGGGGGAGGAGGGCAGTGGGAGAAGTGGGCAGGGAGGCGAGAGATATTAGCTATGCCTTTTGTTCCTTTTACATTTGATCTTTATTTCATGGTCTCACCTGGTGCAGGCGGATGGAGATGCAGGACGTTCCCAGGAGCCCCTTCCAGCACCAGGCTGGGCTGGGATAGTGCCTGCCTATTCACTCAACCCAAGCAGGCCCCGTGAACTCCCAGCTTCTTTTCTTTCTTCTTGGGCCACTTTAGTTCAGCTAACAAAAATAATTGTAATGATAGTGCATATCTAAGAAAATATTGTTTTATGGTTTACAGTATAGACGATTTTGGTTCTGGAGGCAGAGGACTTGGGTTCAGAATCCTTCCTCTGTCAATATGTGACCTTGGCTAAGTTATTCAACCTCCTCAGGCTTGCTTCCCCATCAGTAGAATGAGGGGACTAGATGATCTCTAAGGACCCTTCTGCCCCCAATCTGTAATCTCATGATTCATGTGAGGTGAGCAGTATAAGGATTATTGTTGTGCAGCCCTTTCAGTCGTGTCTGATTCCTCATGGCCCCATTTGGGATTTTCTTGGCAAAGATGCTGCAGTAGTTTGCCATTTCCCTTTCCATATACAAGGATCACTGTCTCCATTTTGCAGATGAGGTAATTGAGGCTTTGAGAAATCAAACAATTTGCTCATGGTTACCTAGCAAGGGCTAGAACTGGGGCAGATGGCTCTAAGGTCTATTGCGTACATCATGTTTTTTTTCCTACAGCAGCAAAGCAACTGAGCTCACACACACCTGTGGAATGTGATCTGGTCCCTTTCTAACTAGAAATCCCTCTGTCAGTCTCTGGGCTGAGAGTCGCATCTCTGAGATCCCTCCCTCTTCTTGCTTGCTTCCACACTCTGTATTTCTTATTCATGGGGTTGGCATTGGCTCAACTCTCTTTATCTCTGTTTGGAAGTGGACCCCCCCCCACCCCCAGGTTTTCTCATGATGCTTTCCCAGCAAGGCCCCCAGCCAGGAAACAGTTAATGGCTTTAAATCTCAAGTGCTCATCTGCAACTCTCCATTTGTTCTGTAGTCCGGCAGCTGCATGAGTTGAGATAATTCTGTCAGTGCAAGCCGTTTGTACCCAGAACATGCCGGGTAAATTTGTTAGAGAATACCCCAGGCTAACACATCATTACACTCACAAACTCATCTATCTTTGACTTCAGATTAATTCTTTTTTTTCTCTCTCTTCACCTCCTCCATAAATCCTGGTGCACTTAATTAATTTCTGTTCCAGTGTAAGGTCCATAATACAGAATTGTTCAAGCAAACACAAAATTAATTATTCTATTTACAGCCTTCTCATTGAAAGGAGCATTTCATCTTTCATAATTACATTTTGGAACGTCCAATTATGAATTCAGGCTTCTGCTGTTTTGCATACCGTGATTGTACACAAGTGTCCCCATGCCGGGGAGGGCGGGGGCTCCCGGCTCCTGCTGCCTTCCAATTACGCTAGAATCAAGTACAGTTCCGGTTTCACAAACCTTTTCAAGGAGACAGAAAAAAAAGGCTTGCTAAAGAAGCATGGGGAGGGGGGACACAGATGAGTGGGGGAAAGTAGAGGAAGAAGAGAAGAGGAAGGGGGAGGAGACAAAAGGAGGAGGAGAAGGAGGAAAAAGAGAAGGAAAAGGAGGAGGGGGAGAGGAGGAAGAGGAAGAAAAGGAGGAAAAGAATGAGAAGGAGGAGAGGGAGAGGAGGAGGAGGAAGAAGAGGAGGAAAAGGAAGAGGAAGAGGAGACAACACTGGTACATCTGGGAATTGAAGTAAACCAGGCAGCTTCAAGCGGTGGTGAAACTTCTCTCCCCAACAGGGAGCCGACTCTATCGTTACAAGTTCACAGAACAGAACTCTAGGTCTTTGTAGGAGTCACTGAGCTGAATCCCTCCCTTCTTGTCCACCTGAGCGCTGCTCTGTGGAGGCAGAGTTCTCGTGCCAGGCGCTGTCCCTGGGCTCTGGATAGATTCGGTGTTTCTGGCCATTCTGTTGGACACATCTAGTCCTGTTCTTCTTTCCTCCCATCAAGAACTCAAGGAGGCAGGATTTGGCTATCGTCTTTGACTCTTCTCTCTCTCAGCTCTCCCATCTGACCAGTTTCCAGGCCACCTGTGCCGTATCTCTCCCATCTCTCCCCTCGTTTCCATTTCTGTTGCCTCTGACATTGTACAGATCCTCACTGTCTTCTTCCTGGACTAAGGCAGCAGCTGCTTGAAGGAAATAGCTGAAAGACAGGGAACCTCGAATTAGGAGAACTAAGTCTGAAACACAGTTGTGTGACCTTAGGCAATTCATTTCATCTCTGGTTCTGATATTTTTTCCTTTAAAATGAGGGAACTGGGCTAAATGACTTCTGAGGACTTTTCTAGCTCTAATATTCTAGAATTCTAGGTCTTCCTTGCTTTTGTTTTCTCCATCTTTCAATTCAATCTTTATACTGTTGTCAGAATATATACGATCTTATGCAAGGTTATTGTCTGCCCTCCCCTTTGCTTAAAAATCTTCCTTGGGTATATGCAGTAAAATATAAACATTCAAGGCCTTTCCACGATCTGGTTACATCCAAGTTTCCTAGCCTTATCTCATATTATCCCCCTCCACACTCTGTGCTTCCAGCTAAACTTTGTGTAATTCTCTATTCCCCGTACACACCTGACTTTCATACCTCCATGCATTTGCTCATTGGCTTCTGGTTCCAGTTACTCTTCAACTGTATCCATCCTTTAAGACCCAATTTAAATGCTCTCTCCTCCTTGAACTCTTCTTTCGCCTCTCTCCCTCTCTTGCTGGATAGTTTTACTCCTTGGTCCTTATATGGTTCGCAGCTCCTTATTTTGTACCTCTCTAAGTTGGGGTCCTCCAACTGCTAGTGCCTTCTCTGCAAAAAACGTATTTAATTCCTATTTAAACTCCTATTTATCTATATAGCAGGGCCTCTTTTTACTTGACCAATATGCTCCAAGACTATTCGTGTAAGCTGAAAATCATGCATCATAGTGAATCCCATTATTTAATAAGTATTTCTTACATGAACATATATATGTAGGCACTTTATGCCCTTTCTTAGACTCATTAGAGCTCCCAGCACCACTACTCTTGTACTTTGGGGTCATGATTAATAACTAAATAGCGTTAATGAAACAAAGAGAAGCTTTGCTCTGATGCAGACACCACTGGTTAGAGAACTCTGGACAGAGTGACGCTGGAGCTGATGTTTGGTGCAAAACAATGTAGTGATTCACACTAATGCTTCTTAGATGGAGAAGAGCTTGATTGGGTGAACTGCTGAGATGTTACATTCTTGGGAAAATGGTGAGAATTTAGTGCATAATTAAGATTTTTTGTTTTGTGTATTTTTCTGCTTTTATTTTTTTGATTGCCAGTCCCATGTGCCTGAATTTGCATGTGGTGAGTTTGTATAAAATAAGCTCCTCCTGTATGTGTGTTTATGTACATTATCGTTAAACATATATTGTTGTTATTTAGTTGTTTCGGTTATGTCTGACTCTTCTGGACCCCATTTGGAGTTAAAAATTTTTTTAAAAAAAACTCTTACCTTCCATCTTGGAGTCAATACTGTATATTGGCTCCAAGGCAGAAGAGTGGTGAGGGCTAGGCAATGGGGGTCAAGTGACTTGCCCAGGGTCACACAGCTGGGAAATATCTGAGGCCAGATTTGAACCTAGGACCTCCGTCTCTAGGCTTGACTCTCAATCCACTGAGCTACCCAGCTGCCCATCCTCCCCCACCCCCCTTTTGAGTTTTCTTGGCAAAGATACTGGAGTGGTTTACCATTTCCTTCTCCAAGTCATTTTACAGATGAAGAAACTGAGGCAACCAGAATTAAGTGACTTGCTAGGGGTCCCACAGCTAGTTAGTATTTGACTCTAGATTTAAACTCAGGTCTTCCTGACTCTAGACCTGGAGCTCTAGCCACTGAGACACCTAGATGCTCTATAATTCACAGACACACATTTATAAGTATTTGTATTTATCCTTGTTAGAAATGTAAGTATCTTCTTAGTAGGGATTGCTTCTTTCTACCTTGTTCTCCAGTTCCTGACACATATAATAGGTGCTCAATAAATGTTTGTTGACTGATTAATCTAATGCAGTCACCTGAAAGACAGTGTGGCATACTGAATGGAGAGTCAGGCTCAGAGGAAGGAAGAGCTGAGGAAGATCTGGGCTCAAGTCCTACCTCTAATCCATATGGGCTGTATGACTGGGGGAGCCACTAAACCACTCATTGCTTGGGCTTCTCTCTAAGCCGCCCAAGGGCTGAGCTGTATTCATAGAGAGAGTTTCCTTATTACTAGTTCTGTATACCAATGAAGTCATAGATCTGGTCTAAAAATCAATGCCATTATCATATGTTAGAATTAACTGAGCTTGCATTTTATCCCCCCAAAGGCTATAAACTCCATGAGGTCAGGGATCATGCCTTACCTAGACTCACCTCTCATGCTTTCCACAGAATAGGCACTTAATACATATTTATTGAATTATACATTATAATACATTATTATATTGTTATTGAAATTGGGTGCATCATGTAGGTACTTGACCTGGAATCAGGAAAATCTGAGTTCAAGTCCAGAATCAGGCACTTACTAGCTTTGTGACCCTGGGCAAGTCAATTCAACTCTGCCTGACTTAGTTTCCTCCTCTATAAAATGGGATTAATAATAGCATCTACCTCCCAAGTTTGTAGTGAGGATTAAAATGAGTTAATATTTGAAAAGTGCTCTGCAAACCTTAAAGCACTATATTTGTTGCTGTTGTCATTGATTCTTCTTGACCCAATTCGGGTTTTCTTGAGAGAAAACCTGCTTACCTTACCTTCCTATCTATCCACCTCTCTCTCTCTCTCTCTCTCTCTCTCTCTCTCTCTCTCTCTCTCTCTCT
>NW_025384726.1:0-3628 GCF_016433145.1 Gracilinanus agilis
AAGGAAGGAAGGAAGGAAGGAAGGAAGGAAGGAAGGAAGGATCCTTGAAATAGGAAACCAGGAGTTTGGAAAATCAGATTTTCGATGTTCCCCAAAGTAAAGCTCTGGAATTAACCCCTTTTTCCCCCTTTATGGCAGAAGACTCTCATGTGACCAGAGATTCCTCCTAGGCTGGGCAGCCTCGTGGGACCATCTGGACCAAGGTACTCTCAGGGACTGTGGCCAGAAGGATTGTGGGAAGACAACAAAAGGAATCAATAAATAAATACCCAAATAGAGCTTCCCGTGGCTCCTGAAGTCATAATTTCAGTTCTCCAGGGCTTTTGAGTAAACTTAGCTTCCCACCTTTGCGAAAGCTGCCAACGTTTCATGCTCACACATTCTTCTGGAGCCTCTTCCTACAGGGGCCTGCATTTTTGAAAAAGCAATCCCAGATTAACCCCTTCAGTGGTTCTTTCCCTGTAACACGCAGAGGGAATAGAGGCTGCAGTCCAACCCAAGGCAATTTTTTTTTTCCCTGCAGGGCACCTAGTTAGTTGCAAGGGAACCTGGATGTGAGTTCCTAACCACACCGGCTCCTGGGGCACTTAGGGGTTAAGACTAGGAGTTTTAGGGGGGAACGTGCCTGAATGTTCTCTGCTGTTCTCAGCCTGGGTAATTCTTAGAAGGGCTAAATAGAAACTGGGGAAATGTGGAGTATGTGGTGTACCATTGTGCTCTCAGCAGGAAAAACAATGTACAGGGAAAACAAAAGAAAGAACTGAATAAATCCTCTTTGAAGTTTAAAATAAATGCTGCCTTTTTTTTTTTTTTTTTCTTTTTGGTTGGTCACAAATTAGCCGTGGCCTAAGCAGGCTAAATATAAAACTTTCAACTTCATTTATTAGAACGTCTCTCTCTAATCTCTCAGTCACCTTGGAGCATGAAATGAAAGTTACATTAAAGTAGGAATGCCCTAGCCTAGTATTGTGTGTGTGTGTGTGTGTGTGTGTGTGTGTGTGTGTGTGTGTGTGTAGTTTTCTTAGTTAAGAAGATTTTTCTCTGTAAATGATTTGTGTTAATCCTCTCTTTTTTATTTTCTTGAGATTCCTCCAGCCCTGCTCCTTGCCGTTCTGCTGTGTATGGGCCTAATGATAACAGCTCCTATTTCTACAGCCCCCTTCTCTTTGACAAAGCACAGTAATCCTATGAGGTAAGTAGTACAGGTATTATCCCCATTTTACAGAAAAGGAAACTTGGTGAAGAGATTTTTCCATACATGAAGAAATCTCAGATGTAAATCAGACTTGGGTGCTGATGGCAAGTAGAGGTTCTGTGGTACAACTACAACTTAAACCCAAGTCTTTGAAGTCTATCTAGTGTTCTTTATTTTTCAATTGTTTCGTTGTGTTGACAAGGGCAGCTAGGTGGTACAGTGGATAGAGTGCTAGAGCTGAGTTCAAATTTGACTTCAAGCACTTTCTAGCTCTGTGACCCTGGGCAAGTCACTTAACCCTGTTTGCCTCAGTTCCTCATCTATAAAATGAGCCGGAGGAGGAAATGGCAAACCACTCCAGTATCTCTGCCAGGAAAACCCCCAATGGAATCACGGATAGTGTGACTGGACCTAACAACAAAAATGTTATTGATATCTTTGGTTTTCATTCACTTTCAATTACATCCTTCCCCTCCCATCCAATCAACAATCCCTTGTAAGAAAGAATAATAAAGAGGGAAAATACAGCTCAGCAAAATTTACCAACACATCAACCAAATCTGATCATGCATCTAACATTCCACACCCTCCTTCTCACCTATACAAGGAAGGGAGGGATGTGCATTTTCTCATCTTTTCTCTGGGGCCAAGCTGGGTCATCATAATTACATGGTATTCAGTTTCACTTTTTTTCTTCTTTCAACTCACAGTGGTGTAGTCACTGCGCAAACTGTTTTTCTAGCACTGTTTACTTCCCTCTGGGTTCTCTTCTTCCCATGCTCCCCTGAATTCTTCATATTCATCATTTCTTAGAGCACAGTAACCTTACATTGTCTTCATGTTCCACAGTTTATACTGACACCCCCTAGCTGGATATTGGAGATGTTAAAATAGAAAGAGAAGAGGGGATGGGGACCCATAACTTTTGTGTGTGCGTATGTGTCTTCATAATCTGGACATTCAGAATCTTTCATACCCTGAACCCCTTCTCAGACTCTTCCAAGATTCAGTAACACTGGTTTCTTTACTGTTCTTCAAACAAAACATTTCTTCCCCCAACCCTTTCCGTGTTCTTTCTTTTCTTAATAATAGCAGGTCTTGAATCAGGATGAGGAGATTATAATCTTGAAACCACACAGAGCCTTAGCACTGGGATTATAATCTGGGAAGTCACACAGAGCTAAGGAACAGGGACTTCCCAACCCCATGCATGTTCCCCGGCTGTCTCCTATACCCAGAATCATCTCTGAGCTCACTCCTATCTCCTGGCTTTCCTGGCTTCTTTCAAGTTTCAGCTAAAGTTCAACCTTCTGTAAGAGAATTTTTCCAAGCCTCTTTAATGTTAGTGCTTCCCCTCCGGGTGATCTACAGTTTATCCTGTATTGATTTATACATAGTTGTTTATATGTTGTCTCCCTCATTAGAATGAGCTTCTTGAGGGCAGGGACTTGCTCTTTTTTTTTTTTTTTAATTTTAAACCCTTAACTTCTGTGTATTGACTTATAGGTGGAAGATTGGTAAGGGTAGGCAATGGAGGTCAAGTGACTTGCCCAGGGTCACACAGCTGGGAAGTGTCTGAGGCCGGATTTGAACCTAGGACCTCCCGTCTCTAGGCTTGGCTCTCAATCCACTGAGCTACCCAGCTGCCCCTTTTCTAGGCTCTTAATAAATGTCTGTTGATCAGTTTTGGTAGGATTGTTACTTCTGTGATGGAGGAAGGGGAGAGAAGGAGTTGACTGAGTATTTTAACATTACAAACAAACAATAAAGTTGTTTTTTTTATTAATTATTGCTTGCTGATTTGACGACTTGTCTTTCAACTATTAAACATTATGGTCTTTGGTCAATCTAAATGTAATCCCATGAAGTAGCAAGGGAACTGATATGATGTTATGGATCAAGATCGCTTGAAATTTCTTTTGATTTTAGAGCCCCAAGTCTCTAAAGGAGAAGTCTTTGATTAAAATGTCAAAAACGGAAAATTTAGTGCTACTTACTTGTGTTGTAATGCCTTCAATTTATGGCCCATTTTATTAATTTCACATAGACATAGATCTAGGACTAGGAAATACTTCAGAGGTCATCTTATTTTATAAATGAGGAAACTGAGTATCAAAGAGATCACATGACTTACCCAGAGTGAAAGAGACAGAAAGTAGAAGGAATTGAAATCTCTACTATACACACATAGACACATGTATGTATATATTTAATTATGGAAGGAGACAGAGAGACAGAAGGAGAAGAAGGGAGGGAGAGATAGAGGGGGAGAGAGACAGTGGGACAGAGAGAAAAAGACAGAAAGGGAAGGAGGGAGAGACGGCAAGAGATAGAGGGACAGAGAGAGACAGAAAGAGAGGGAGAGAGAGAGAAAGACAGAGGGACAGAGAGAGACAGAGAGAGAATGAGGGAAAGAGAGAGAGAGAGAGAGAG
>NW_025384727.1:0-6751 GCF_016433145.1 Gracilinanus agilis
AGAGAGAGAGAGACAGAGAAAGAGAGAGAGATTCTCAAATATACGGGCAATAATTCAAGTTCCAGATCACTATCATTCATATGATTTGTTTTCTAAACTCTTCATGTATTCTCTTTTTCTGTGCAGATGGAGTATAGTTTATTCTGATAACAAAATGAATTCTAATTTTCTCTCCACTGATCTTCAGCCAAATGCTGTCCGCCATGCTTCCTCTCTCTACTTCCAGGACTTTCTCACATGAGTTTATCCTCTTAATATGTAATCTATCCTGTTTCATTTGAGTAAGGTATACCTATCCAGAGCCACATTCCAATTATGGATTTCATCTTACTACATCTTGATGATATTTGTCAAATATGTCTCCTTAAAATAGGACATCTCATCCATTTTTCTTATTGTCTAACTTTGGATTTTTGTGAATAGACATTTAAGGTAGTGGTAGTGAGTTTTATCACTTTCTCTTTTAGTGAGTTTTTGTCTCCTTTGAACTCTCTCCTCATAGCTAATTAATATCAAATCTTTTCATTTCTCAACATCTCTGAGATACATCCTATTCTCTCTATTCAAACTTTTCCCGCTCATTTTAATACCTGTATCACCTCTCTCCTGGACTATTACAGTAGCTTTTTGACTGGTTTTCCTGCTTCAAGTCTGTCCCCACTCCAGCCCATCCTTCACTCAGCTGCCAAAGTGATTCTCCTAAAGCCCTGGTCTGACCACACTTTTTCTACTTGGTAATATCTCTAGGCTCGAATGCAAACTCCTCTATACTACAGTTTTCACAACCTGCTCCCTTTCCATCTTTCCCATTTTCTTACACATTAAATTCCTCCACACACTTTGCTGTTGAATCTTATTGGCATACTCGCTGTTCCAGAAAATGCAACACTTCATCTCCAAGCCTTTGCACAGGCTGGAACCCATGCCTCAGATGCATTCCTTCCTTTCCTTGACTTCTTAGAATCCCTACTTTCCTTCAAGACTCAGCTCAGGCAGAAAACTTTTTCTGATCCCCTCCATCATTATTTTGTATATGTTCAGTGTCATTTTAAATTTAAATTAAGTTAAAAATTTTTAAACATGTTTAAGTTCATTTTAAAATATAATTATGATAGGTGTTGATAGATGACACACGTTAAAACCAGTGGAAACGTGTGTCGGCTATGGGGGGGATTGGATTTGAGGGGAGTGAAGGAGAAAGTAAGAACATGAATCATGTAACCATAGCAAATTTTTCCAAAAAATTAAAAATATATATAATTATGTTTTTAAAATCCTTATCTTCTGTCTCAGCATTAATACTATGTGCCTCCTATAATTATGTTTTAATATATATTTTAAGATATGGGAAATATGGCAAGATATGCTTTAGAAACCCTTTCTCTGCCCCACCCTAAATAAAAGCATTCATTTTTCTCTTTCCCATCTTTCTCCCCTGTTGAAAAAGGAAAAAAGGAAAACAAACCCTTCTAATGACAATTCATAGTCAGGCAAAACAAATTCTCAAGATGTGTGTCTCATTGTGCATCTCGAGTGTATTGCCTCTCTCTGTATACAGATGTATCTATATCTCTGTATAAAACTTCCCGAGAGGACTGTTTCATGTCTCTTTGAACCCTTTGTACCCAATGCACATAGTAGGCACATCATGGATCTTTATGGTTTGGCTGCCTTCCTTCTGACAATCAGCCCCCTTCTCCTGTAGGGAGTCCGCAAGTCCCCAGAATTATGAGATGGAGGGACCTTAGAGAACATCTAACCTGCTCCTTTGTTTGACAGGGGGAGGACACTGAGTGGCTGGAGGTGTTGGACATTTGAGGCTATTTTTGGAGGCAAAGGAGAGATTTTCCCAGCCCTCAGTCTGAAAGATCCCTAAAAACCAGAGAGAGATGCTCGGTATGCTCAGAGCTGCAGGAAAGTTTTTCTTGGACTGAAAGAGATCACCCAGGAGGGCTCCAGAGAGGGAGTCCTGTCTGATCTGGTCTGGTCTGTCCATTACAAGACTCTGCATGCTTCTTCCGTGTTCTTACCTGAGGGCAGATAATAAAGCCAATTGAAAGGGAGATAGATGGGGAGGGCAGCCACGTGGCATAATAAAGCTCATCCCAAGGGGGACTGACTAGGAGGGAGGAGTGTCCAGCCAGCCAGAGTCCTCAGAAAGAGAGCTTTGTCCCTCACCCTTCCAGGAGACAGCCCAGCCAAACCATGCCCAGGGCAGTGACAGGAACAGGACCCAGGAGCTTGAAGGAGTCAGACAGCTCAGAAGAGGAAATGGAAGGTGTTTTCTGGGATACCAGGAGGGATTTTGGGCAGCTGAAGGAAAGTGGTCCCTCCCAGCACTCCAGTGACATTGAAGGGCTCCGACTGGGAAAGACCAGCCGGCCTGTGAGATCCAAAGCTAGGAGAATCGCCGCCAATGTTCGAGAGCGCAAGAGGATCTTAGACTATAACCAGGCCTTCAATGCTCTCCGACTGGCCCTCAAGCATGATCTCAGTGGCAAGAGGTTGTCCAAGATTGCCACCCTCAGGAGGGCCATCCACCGAATCACCTCCCTGTCCATGTTCCTGCGTTCTGGCCCCACTGCCCGGTGGCCCTGCAGCCACCAGGAATGTCGTACCCATTATGGCAGAGTCCAAGAGGAGGAAACTGGCTGGGACAGCCACCCACAGCCCTTCCCGATGCCCATGGACTATAGCTATGGAGAAGCTGTTCTTCCCTTCCAACCGCCCCCTCCTTCTCCTCTCTACTTGAAATACTCTCCTGAGACTCAGTTTCCCTCCCAACTGGAAAGTCAGAAGGAGGATACTATCCCCTCCAACCCTGTCTACCACTCCAGTGGGAGCCATCTTCTTGGGGAGCAACCCCCTTGCTATCCAAAGTATGTGGACAACCTCCGAGCTCCCTCTCCAAGAACTATTCCCTGGCAGCTTGGGTACCTGCGAGGACCAGGGCGGGGATGCCAGCAGTCTTTGCCCATGCACTGAATTGGATTGCTCACTCTTTCTTGGAACACAGAGGAAAGGTTTCTCAGCTGCTCAAATCGGAACGGAGCCAACAAGTGCTGGAGAAAGCTCTACCTGCCCTGGGGACGTCTGCCAAAGATGGAACATGATGGTAGTGGGAGGGAAAGAGAAGCTACAACCCTGGGGGGGGAGTGAGGCCCTCTTGGGGGGGGGTGGCAGAGGGGACTGGGAGCAGACATGGTGACTGTGATTAAGACTCAGGGATGGAGCTGGAGGTCCTCTTGTCCTTGAGGCTGCTCTCCCAGGTCTTCAGGAACTGCTGCCTGCCACTGCCAGGAAGCAGGGCTGTGTCTTGCATGCTTCTTAGATGTTCAGACTCTTTTAAGCCTTATTGCAAATCTGGTGTTTTTATTTCTGGGCTCCCTGCGTCGGATCCTATTTATTCTCTGGGTTTTCAGGACACGGAGGCTCGTTTTGAACAAGTGAGGCGTGTTCATGGGGATGTGTGTGAATGTGTGTGGGCAACTGTGTTACGGGAACGATTAGCATGATTCTGTCTGCTGGGTATGGGGGTAGCTGCAGGAGGGAGGGGGCAGTGTTGGTCCCTGACATTCCCTTCTTCTCATTCTGGGGACAGTGGCACCCGAGTGTTGAAAAAATGGGAGGAAGCAGCAAAAGGAAGGTCATTGGACCCAGGACCTGCAGGAAATAGGACCAGAGGTCTAGAGCTAGAAAATATCTCCGAGGTCATCTGGTCTGATGCTCTTATCTTTTTTTTTTTTTCATTTAAACCCTTATCTTATGGACTAGTAACAACTCTAAGATAGAAGAGCAGCAAAGGCTAGGCAAATGGGGTTAAGTGACTTGCCCAGGGTCACACAGCTAGGAAGTATCTAAGGTCACTTTTGAACCTAGTTCCACCTGGCTCCAGGACTGGTGCTCTATCCATTTTGCCACCTAGCTGACCCTCAACGGACTCATCTTATAGATGAGGAAAGTTAGATAGCAAGTTATGGAGAAATTTGAATCCTGGTCTACTGCATCCTCCACTGTACCTCATGGCCTCTCCTTAACTCGCAGGCTAGCCAGCTCAGAGTTTTTGTCTTCCCTCCTGCAGGTAGAGACATAATAGGGGAGTGCAGGGAGTCCTAGGATGGATGGAAGGAGATGAGCCAGCTAGCAGAGTGTAGCATCTTTAAACTGACAAGGATCTTGGAGATCAATTTGTCTAACTCTAGTTTTACAAGTGAGAAAGCAAAGAAGCCGAGAAGGAAGGGACTTAGAAACCAAGGGCAAGGTCATAACTTACTGAATCAATAATAGAGTTAGAACCGTCCTGCGACCTGGCCCTCCTAATTTCTACACTCCACCAACAGCTGAGTTTGATCCTTTGGCTTCTCTGAAATGAGAAGTAGTGGGGCAGCTGGGTGGCTCAGTGGATTGAGAGTCAGGCCCAGAGATGGGAGGTTCTGGGTTCAAACCTGGTCTCAGACACTTCCCAGCTGTGTGACCCTGGGCAAGTCACTTGACCCCTATTGCCTTGCCCTTACCGCTCCTCTGCCTTGGAGCCAGTACTCAGTATTGATTCTAAGACGTCAGGTAAGGGTTTAAAAAAATGAAATGAGAAGTAGGAAGAAAGCTGAGGAGAGAGGCTGGAAGGCAGGGAGACAAGATTGAGATTTAGAAAGGAACTTCTTAGTCCAGCCCCCTAATTTTATAGATGAGGAAACTGAGTCCCAGAGACTGATGTGGGCAAGATCAGAGGTTCAATAAGTAGCAGAGCCAGGATCTAGACCCAGGTCCTCCAATAGCATAACAAGATTAAGGGTTCTGATGTCCAGGAAAAAAAGAAATGAATATGTAAGCATGGAGATGATTTGAATCCTGGGGTTCGAAGGGACACTATGGAAGGTGGAGGGTGTGTGTATGTGGAGAGAGGGACTGATTTAGCAGAAGCAGAGTTTGGGACAAAAGTGGGTTGAACCAGAGGAGAGGAATTTTGCTCCCTTCAACAGATCCATCAAGATGCTGAGTTGCCTTTCTGACCCCCAAATGAAGCAGAGATCAGGAGTTAGAAGAGTCCCTCCCCACCATGATCATAGCTAACATTTATTAAGGCTTGCAGTTAAGGTGAGTCAGAGGCAGTCAGGAGCAGAGCTGGGAACAGAAAAGGACTCTGGGCCCCAGAACTCTCTGGCTTGTCTCACCTGGAATGGATGCAGTCTTGTTTCAGCAGGGTGTGTACATGCCACAGACCATGGCAACTCATGTCCCTTTGTCTGTATTGATATATGAGGTCCACAGAGGGGAGGTAATTGCCCTGAGGTCCTGGAATATTTAAATAGGAGAGACAGCTTTACGTCTTTACAGTGCTTTACATCTCTCATTTCATTTGACCTTCACGACAACCCTAGGAGGGAGATGCCATAATTATCCCTATTTTACAGATGGGGAAACTGAGGCTAAGAGAAGGTAGTAACCCAGACCCCTAGTAAGTGTCTGAAGTAGGAGGCAGTTTATTTACTCTTTGTGTGTGTGTGTGTGTGTGTGCGCGCGTGTATCGGTGTATGCTTGTGTACTCGTGTATCAGGACAGTGTGGATATATCTACCTGTGTATTTGTGTGTAGACATATCCTGGTCTATGAACATATATGTTCACATACACATCAACTGGATGGGTTTCCTGGGGCAGGGGGCAGATGTGAGGTTTCATAGATGTGGGGAATTCCCAGTGTGGAAATGACCTCTACTGGTACCGTTTGACAATTCACCTACAATTTTAGAGACTTAGAATACTGCCTGGGACATCAAGAGCTTAAGTGACTTGTTTGTGGTCACAAGTTAATACTTTCTATATGTATCAGAAACAGGATTTGAACTCAGGTCATCCTTGCCTCTAAGGTTGGTCTCTTCTCCTCTAAGTCACACTGCGTTTTGTAAGTACATGTGCATATGATAACAACAGACAATACTCATTTAGTGCTTCACACACGGTCATATTTGATCCTTATAAGAACTATAGGAGGTAGATGCCATTATTATCTTCATGTAACAGATGAGGAAACTGAGGCTAAGGAGGGATAAGTGACATGTCTAGGGTCCCATGGCCAATATGTAGAATTTGAACTTGGGTCTTCTTGACTCCAGTATTTTTTCTTTTCTTCCACTTGGCTGCTGAGCATACAGATACTTTATGGTCTATTTTACAAAAAGGGAAACTTACTTAGAGACATGAAGAGACTTGTCTAGGGTCACCTGTGAGAGATAGGACCCAAACCCAGATCTTCTTGGCTCTGAATCTATGGTTCTGCCCACTATACATTGTTATCTCTTCAGTGTATATCTGCCTGGAAAGCCCCAAGTTCATCCTACCTCTCCTCAGTGTTCATTCTGAGCTCCTGAACTTGACCTGCACCTGCTCAATAGCCTTGCCCCTCTCTCGGTCTTCTGGGACATGTGCTGGCCTTTTGGCTGTTCCCATAAATCAATTTGACTTTGAAAGGACCAAGATTTGCTACAGAGTAAAGAAAAACTTGCTGTTGGCTATGAAGACAATCCCCAAAGAGGATTCTAGACCTTGATTGAATCATGGCAGAATGTCGTGGGAGCTGGGGGAATGGATCTGTTTGGTCTAGCCACCCCAGGGGACAGCTGGGTGGGGGAAATGAGCACTCAGTTGGTCTCAGTCCAGTTGTGTAGAAACCAGGCATGTGGCTTTATGGAGGCATCCCTGCTACATTTATACAGAGGATGTGTGTGTGTGTGTGTGTGTGTGTGTGTGTACAT
>NW_025384728.1:0-7014 GCF_016433145.1 Gracilinanus agilis
ATGCTTCAGTTTACACTTAGTCCATCAGCTTTCTATTCAGAGACAGGTTTCATCATTTTTCTTTTGCATTTGTGGTTGGTCTTTGTGTTAATTAGAGATCCTAAGTCTTTCAGAGTAATTTATTTTTACAATATTGTTATTTTCATTTAAGTTGTTCTCCTGTCTGCTCATTTCACTTTGCATTATTTCATACAAGTCTTACCAGATATCTTTGAAACTATTCCTTTCATCATTTCTTATGGCACAGTGACATTTTGTGAGTGCCTCTTTTCCTCCCAACATCAAACTTGAACATCAAACCAAAGAGTCAAGTCTTTGGAATGTGATGTTGTTTTTGGCAGGTTAGAATAAGATGAAATGGCCATCATGGATAAGTTATGGGAAGAACCCTGTAAATAAAAGTAGGGTGTTCTGATAGCAAGTCACTGCAGGACTTCCTATTACAAGAGTCCTTCAGATCATGTATGTGTTGTCTTCTCTGTGGGAAAGGGGAGCAGACTTCTTACAGATAGGAATAAGCTCAGGAGATGCTGGAGAAGGCTGCCTGAGAGATCAAGTCAAGCATTTCCTGATTGTTATTGATTTTTATCCTTCATAAACTAGACTACCAGCATAAGCCTCTCATTTAGCAGCTAAAGAATGAGCTTTCTGTTTTTAGGGACTGCAAAGCAAGCCAAGAGGCAACTAACGGAGCTGATGACTGTGAAAGTATGTAAGAGAAGGGAAGGTGCCTAGCTGTCCCATTAATAAGACACTCCATCTCTTGCTCAGCTCTAGGCATTTTCTCTGGCTGTCTCTATGCACTAAACTTTATCTACTGGCTTCCTTGGATTCCTTTAAATACAGACTAACATCCAACTTTCTACAGGAAGCCTTTCTCAATCCCTCTTAATTTGAACAGCTTCCATCTATTAATTGTTATTGATGTCTTGGACCTAGAGATTCTGTTCCTGCTATTATTGGAGCTGTGAAATGAAAATGAGAGCAGACTTTGGATAGATATTGAGGAATTCTATAGTAAGAAAGCTCTAGGGTCCTCCATGAAACTCTGGTGGTTGGGTGATTGAAAAAATTTAAACAATCCCTGGAGTAATAATTTCTAAAGGTGTGGTCTCCTGGAAGCAATTCTGATAGATTCTCAACAGTTGACTTCTATAGTCTGGGGTATCTCGCTAAGGACTTATTTTTACAGTCGACTAAATTTATTAGAACTTCCAGATGGGTAATACTCTTTCCCTCCTTAGATGACCGAGATGAGGAGTTATTCTTAGGGCCTCAAAAAGATGACTTCTCTTTGCAGCCAGCTCCTGATGGAGATCTACAAGGAAGGAGATTAAGTTCCAGAAGTAAATGGGGAATGGTTTTTGATGTGATTGTCTCCTTCATGCCTGGCAGTCATCACAGTCTGAGCACATAGAAGGGGGCAACCACAACCTGTTTTATCCCATTGACACACCTAGCAGCATTTCAGACTGTACCCCAAGCACTTAGAGGTGATCCACTGCAAACATCCCATTTTTAAAGTTGTTCCAGGAAACTTTTGACCCATTTACCTGAATCTAGACATACAAACATCCTCATTAAAAGCTCCCCTCACCTGCCTGAAAGGGGCTAGACACTCCATTAGACTAGTCCACTAGCTTTTGTGATAAAACTTCCCTTATGTCTTCAATAAGATTCTACATGAATATTTCATGTTCAACCTACACTGACCAAGGACTTCAGTTTTGATAGATTAAATTTATTCATGCTTTCTCCAACCCAATACACAGCTACCATACTCTATGTTTAGGCTGTCTCAGAGGCAAATAGATCCCATCCTCTAGGTGGTGTACTATCTGAATGGCTTCAGGTTTTGACTATGGGTCTCTGTCACCACACAGTCATACTAGTGAGACTGGTCAACTGGTGACATAAGAGCAGGATTTTAGGATAGCTGTTGATTTGGGGAAAGTCTATCATCAGGACAGAGACTGATGAAACTACACCCAAAAGGAAGTTTTGAATGTGACTCCTAAAGCATGAAATTAATAAGAAAGCAATTGATGGTCAGTCCATGGAAGTACCACTAAGACTATACAGGGGAATTTAACACTAAGGCACTAGATTCCCTTCAGCTCTACCTAAGCCTGTTGTTGTTCAATCCTGTTCAACCTTTTGTGACCCCAGGAACTATAGCTATCCATGAGGTTTTCCTGGCAAGGATACTGGTTTGCTGTTTCTTTTTCCAGTGGATCCAGTGGATCCTTTGTTAGGCAGAAGTTAAATGACTTGCCCAGGGTCACATAGCTAGGGAGTATCTGAAGTTGGATTTGGATTCAGATCTTCCTGAAAATCCACTCTCTCCACTGAGTCATTTAGATGCCTCCTAGGCATACAGAGGTTAAGTAACTTGCCCAGGGTTACACATCTAGGAAGTGTGTGAGGTTGGATTTAAATTAGAATCCTGGATCCAGACCCAGTGCTCTTATAACCACTAAGCCACAGCTTCCTCAACCCACGAATGATGTATCCTCAAAATCCTTTGCCCCATTTGAAGATTTTTTGGATCATTTTTGAGAGGCCACATAATTTAGTTCATAAAGGATAGTCCTATTATGGACTCAATATCTGTGGGTCCTTTTGCTATGTTAGTGTAGGTAAGTCCAAATGGAAACCCCTTAGTTACTCAAGCCCCATGTAAGTAATACCATTTAGCATCAGATTCTGGAGGCAATTTTCTCTTCTTTTAGGTATATCCTCTCCATGTTGTGTGTGGGAGAAGAGAAATACTGTTCCTCTCATATTATTTAAGCAAGGAACTAAGTTGATCATTGACTAGAAGTGAACTCTGAAGCAAATATTTGGTCATCACCCCTTTAAGTTTGAGGTCTATTCTGTCCCAAGGACCTAGGAGGTAGAGTATGCTTTTCTTTCAGTAATTCTGAGGATATGATGTTGAGGGGAACATACTGGATGGGAGCTCTTGAGCAATGGTACTAAAACTTACCTCCCTTTATGTCCTTAGTGTCACCAATAGAAATGTGAGGTAAAAGCCAGCTGTGTCCTAAGAAGCCAACATGGGGTTGTGAAAGATATCCCAGTGAATATTGACTACATAAAATAAATTAAACAATCACCACTTGTAAGGTCAATCTTACATTCATCCATAACAGCAATTGATGTTCCTTTTTGGACACTCTAGATTAATAATGGTAAACCTTTTAGAGACCAAGTACCCAAACTGCAACTCACATACCCCATGTAACCCACCCCCACCTGACCCCAGACAGGGGAGGAAGGAAGTATAAGTTCACCAACATGGCTCTGAAAGCATTGAAGTGATACCACTGAGTTGTCATTGGGGTGATAGAGCCCTGGGTACAGAGTCAGGAAGACCTGACTTCAAATCTAGCTTTAGAAACACTGGCTGTGTGACTCTGGGCAATATACTTAACTCTTCTTCCCTCAGTTTCCTCAATTCTAAATGGAGATAAAGATAGTATATTCATAGGGTGATGTGAGGATCAAATGACCTAATATTGTAAAGCATTTAGAACAATACTTAGCACATAATAGGTGCTTAATATTCTCATCTAAAAGCCATCCTAGAGTTACTGAATGGCACTTCAATTATTCATTAAATTGATCATCTGATTCCTCCAACCCCATCTCAACTCTTCTGGGTTCCCCTATTTATATAAGGCTAAAGGAAGGAAGCAGAGGGACTCAAAATCCACCTCATACATCTGATCATGTCAGTCCCCGCTCAATAAACAATGACTACCTATTACTTCCAGGATCAAATATAAAATGTTTACCATTAAAAGTCCATCACAAAGTAGTCTCATCCTATCTTTCTAATTTTTCGCTTTTTTACTTCCCTCACTGTACTCTATGATCCAGCTACACTGGCCTTCTTGGTATACCTTTACTACATTACTCAATTTCCCAACACTATGCATTTTCTTTTTTTTTTAATACTTTGTTTAGTTTAATATATACTTAAAAAACAACCTCTGCCTGTATATCTAATTCTCTCCTTTGTTCTTTTTATATTCAAGTGATTATTTTAAGATATTATAATCTATAGATAATTTTTTGTTTTTTTTGTTTTTTTAATTTATTTTTTAATATTTATTAATATTCATTTTTTAGAAAAGTTAACATGATTACATGATTCATGCTCCTACTTTCCCATTCACCCCTCTCCCTCCCCCCACCCTGGCCAATGCTCATTTCCACTGGTTTTAACATGTGTCATTGATCAAGACCTATTTTCAAATTGTTGATAGTTGCATTGGAGTGGTAGTTTCATATCAAAATCCCCAATCATATCTGCCTCAACCCATGTGTTCAAGCAGCGGCTTTTCTTCCGTGTTTCCACTCCTGCAGTTCTTCCTCTGAATGTGGGTAGCGTTCTTTTCCATAAATCCCTCAGAATTTTCCTGGATCATTGCATTGCTGCTAGTACAGAAGTCCATTACATTCTATTTTACCACAGTGTATTGGTCTCTGTGTACAATGTTATTCGGGCTCTGCTCCTTTCTCTCTGCATCAAGTCCTGGAGGTCTTTCCAGTTCACATGGAATTCCTCCAGTTTATTATTCCTTTGAGCTCAATAGTATTCCATCACCAGCATATACCACAATTTGTTCAGCCATTTCCCAATTGAAGAACATACCCTCGTTTTCCAATTTGTTGCCACCACAAAAAGAGTGGCTATAAATATTTTTGTACAAGTCTGTTTATCTATGATCTCTTTGGGGTACAAACCCAACAAAGGTATGGCTGAATCAAAGGGCAGGCATTCTTTTATAGCCCTTTGAGAAGAGTTCAAAATTGCCAGCCAGAATGGTTGGATCAGTTCACAACTCCACCAGCAATGCATTAATGTCCCAATTTTGCCACATCCCCTCCAGCATTCATTACTCTCTCCTTCTTTCATTTTAGCCAATCTGCTAGGTGTGAGGTGATACCTCAGAGTTGTTTTGATTTGCATTTCTCTAATTAGTAGAGATTTAAAAACTTTCTCATGTGCTTATTGATACTTTTGATTTCTTTACCTGAAAATTGCCTATTCATGTCTCTTGCCCATTTATCAATTGGGGAATGGCTTGATTTTTTTATATAATTGATTTAACTCCTTGTATATTTGAGTAATTAGACCCCTGTCAGAGTTTTTTGTTTTAAAGATTTTTTCCCAATTTGTTGTTTCCCTTTTGATTTTGACTACATTGTTTTTGTTTGTACAAAAGATTTTTAGCTTAATATAATCAAAACCATTTACTTTGCATTTTGTGATTTTCTCTAACTCTTGCTTGGTTTTAAAATCTTTCCTTTCCCAGAGATCTGACAAGTATACTATTCTGTGTTCACTTAACTTATTTATAGTTTCCCTCTTTATATTCAAGTCATTCACCCACTCTGAATTTATCTTGGTATAGGGTGTGAGATGTTGATCTAAAACTAATCTCTCCCATATTGTTTTTCAAATTTCTGAGGAGTTTTTATCAAATAGTGGATTCATGTCCCAAAAGTCGGGCTCTTTGGGTTTATCATACACTGTCTTGCTGATGTCACTTACCTGATCCTCCCTTCTATCTCTTAGCCAGTACCATATTGTTTTGATGACCACTGTTTATAGAATAGTTTAATATCTTATACTGCTAGGACCCTTCCTTCACATTTTTTTTCATTATTTCCCTTGATATTCTTGATCTTTTGTTAGTCCAAATGAACTTTGTTATAGTTTTTCCTAATTCAGTAAAAAAGTTTTTTGGTACTTTGATAGGTATGGCGCTAAATTAGGTAAATTAATTTGGGTAGTATAGTCATTTTTATTATGTTAGCTTGTCCTACCCATGAGCAATCAATGGTTTTCCAATTGTTTAGATCTAGTTTTATTTGTTAGGAAAGTGTTTTGTAGTTATTTTCATATAATTGCGGTGTTTGTTTTGGTAGATAGATTCCTAAGCATTTTATATTATATAGAGTGATTTTAAAGGGTGTTTCTCTTTCTACCTCTTGCTGTTGTGATGTGTTGGAAATATATAGAAATGCTGATGATTTATGTGCATTTATTTTGTATCCTACAACTTTGCTAAAGTTGTTGATTATTTCTACCAGCTTCTTAGTTGATTTTCTAGGATTTTTTTTAAGTAGACCAACATATCATCTGCAAACAGTGATAGCTTAGCCTCCTCATTGCCTATTTTGATACCTTCAATTTCTTTTTCTTCTCTAATTGCTACTGCTAGTATTTCTAGTACAATGTTGAATAGAGGTGATAATGGGCATCCTTGTTTCACTCCTGATCTTATTGGGAAGGTTTCTAATTTATCCTCATTGCATATGATGTTTGTTGATGGTTTTAGGTATATAATGTTTATTATTTTTAGGAAATGTCCTTTTATTCCTATACTTTCAAGGGTTTTCAATAGGAATGGGTGCTGTGTTATGTCAAAGGCTTTTTCTGCATCTATTGAAATAATCATGTGATTTTTGTTTGTTAGATTGTTGATATGGTCAATTATGTAGATGGTTTTCCTAATGTTGAACCATCCTTGTATTCCTAATATAAATCCCACCTGATCATGGTGGATGACCTTCTTAATTACTTGCTGGAGTCTCTTTGCTAGTATTCTATTTAAGATTTTTGCATCTATGTTCATTAGGGAGATTGGTCTGTAGTTTTCTTTCTCTGTTTTTGATCTACCTGGCTTTGAAATCAGTACCATATTTGTGTCATAAAAGGAATTTGATAGGACTCCTTCTTTGATTATTATATCAAATAATTTGTATAGTATTGGGATTAGTTGTTCTTTGAATGTCTGATAGAATTCACTTGTGAATCCATCAGGCCCTGGCGATTTTTTCTTAGGGAGTTCTTTGATGGCTTGTTCAATTTCTATTTCTGATATGGGATTATTTAGGTATTCTATTTTTTCTGCTGTTAATCTAGGCAATTTGTATTTTTGTAAATATTCATTCATATCTCCTAGATTGCTATATTTATTGCCATATAATTCAACA
>NW_025384729.1:0-2733 GCF_016433145.1 Gracilinanus agilis
GAGAGAGAGAGAGAGAGAGAGAGAGAGAGAGAGAGAGTCATCTTAACTTGGTTTAGCCTGTAGTTAGATGAAGAACAAACAAAAAAATTCACTCAATTGGCACTTGTGGGGAAAGAAACTAAAATCAATTGACTAATAAGATAAGATCACTTAGAAAGTATGTATACATTGAACAAATTGAATGGCAAAGTTAAGATGAAAGAGAATATTGACATTCAAAAAATGAGTCTAAAGATAATAAGATCAAGATACTAGGATAAGCATAAAATCTTTCAAAATCTCAAAAATATAATTTATGCTAGTACAAGATGAGGAAGCGTGGCTAGATAGTAATTCATTTGAAATTTACCAACATAGTTTAGGAGATGTTTATGCACTCTGGGCTATCCTGGGCTATGCAAAGTGCTGAGCTGTAAACTCACCATAGTGATACTACTTTTATATCTTATCAACACAAAATCTTACTCATTGCTTCCAGTCTCAGAGGAAATACCAATATCAATATGCTGCCAATATCAATCCTCCTTATTTTCTTTTTACTTTAAATTTTTACCAATTACATGTAATAATAAATTTCAAAACAAGTTTTCCTAAGTTATATGATCAACTTATCTGCCTCTCTCGCTTCCCTTACTCTTTTGGGTACTGGCAGGCAATTTGATAGCATATATTGTTATACAAAATATATTTCCATATTGTTCATTTTTGTGAGTAAACTTATAAAAACAAAACCCCAAAATATAAACCCAAATAAACAGTTGAAAAATCATATGTTTTCATCTGCATTCTGACTCCAACAGTTCTTCCTCTGGAGATGGATAGAATCCCTTGTCATAAGTCTCAGAATTGTCCTGGATCATTATATTGATGATAATAGTTAAATCTATCTCATTTGATCATTCCATAATATTGCTCTTACTATGTACATTATTTTCCATGTTCTATAAAAGACTTCTTTCTGTTTTTTAATTTTATTTTTATTGTCATGCGAAACAGACTTCCATATTGGTCATTGTTTTAAGAGCATACTCACACATAACCAAACATGAAAATAAAACCATAAACACACTGATGTGAAAGACAACTCCAACAATTCTTCCCCTAGAGGTGGATAGCATTCCCCATCTCAAATCTTTCAGCATTATCCAAGATCATTGCATTGCTGAGTATAGCCAAGTTTTCACAGATAACCATCATCCAATATTGCTGTTATTGTGCACAGTGTTCTCCTGGTTCTTCTTAATCGCTCTGCATCATTTCCTGCAGATATTTCCAGCTTTCTCTAAATCATCATGCTTATCATTTCTCATAGTGCAATAGTATTCCATTGCCAATTGTTATAGGATAATGAGAGCACCAGGTCCTCTAATGGTATGAGGAGCTGAAGCCGAGTGAGAGTGGGAATACCTAGGTGTAGCACTAAGTTGTGGTGGTGAACACTAAGGACCCCACAGGAATATTAGTGAAGAAACTAATACATGCAGCTTCAATATAACAGTGTTTAAGGATAAGTGATCAAATGAAGAGGCTGTGGGTTAGATCACACAACTTCTTTGACTGCTTATCCTGGCTTCAAAATGTGGATAAACACTAGTTGACTGTGACTTAACCTTAGTTAGAATAATCCCTCTTCCTTCAGATACCCAAGGATATGTTTGATGATCCTTAAGGTAAAAATGACATCTACCTAAGTAAGTTTCAAGATTTAATGATAACAGACTGAAGGAAAGAGTTATAAGGGGAATCCTTGGCTAAAGCTACAGATGATCAGATGATATCAAATTGAAGGTAGTCGGGGTTTGAGATTAACAGTTGAAGAGGTTTATTTCTTCAGTTGCAACTTGGCCAGGCCAGGCTGCTTTGAACCAGGTTGTTTGATGGTATTGATGTTGCTTCTTCTTTGATGATTAATTGATTAGGATGTATAGTATAGATTCAAAAAGGATTGGAAACTAAGGCATTGATCAGTATTGGCTGCTGGTCTCCTAAACTGACTTTTGCCCTTGCTGGCTCATGGCAAGCTTGGTTGATTCTAAGTTCCAAACCAATAAATGTCAATAATTCTGCTCTCCATTTTGCATAGCAGAAATTATATTACACAATATGTCCCAAAATTTGCTCAGCCATTCCCTAATTGATTGACATTCCCTCAATTTCAAATTCTTTGCCACTACAAAAAGAGCTGCTATAAATATTTTTATACGATTAAGTCCTTTCCCCTTTTGTATTATCTCTTTGGGATACAGACCCAGTAATGGTATTACAGGATCAAGAGTATGTACAGTTTAATAGTCCTTTGGGCATAATTCTAATTTGTCCTCTACAATGGTTTGATCAAAAAGGTAATTTGTAATTATGACCAAAGGAATTTAAAACATTCCTGTCCTTTGAAATAGCAATACCACTGCTGGGTTTGTACCCCAAAGAAATAATAGGGAAAAATATGTGTACAAAAATATTCATGTTGGATGTATATAGAAATGCTGATTATGTGGATTTATTTTGTATTCTGCAACTTTGCTAAAGTTTTTGATTATTTTTACTAGCTTTTTATTTGATTCTCTAGGATTTTTTAAGTATACCATCATATCATCTGCAAAGAGTGATACCTTAGTCTCATCATTGCCTATTTTAATACTTTCAATTTCTTTTTCTTCTCTAATTGCTATTGCTAGTGTTTCTAGTACAATGTTAAATGATAGAGGTGATAATGGGTATCCTTGTTTCACTCCT
>NW_025384730.1:0-4591 GCF_016433145.1 Gracilinanus agilis
AGAACCCTCTCCTCTCTAGGCCTGGCTCTCAATCCACTGAACTACTTTGCTGCCTTCCTGTAAATTTTTAAAGATGGGATTTGATGGTTATCATTTCATTTATACCAATCATATGTACAAATTTGTACATTTGAGGTCCAAACATCAGTTTTGCTGATGGGGAAATTATTGTTTTATAGAAGTTCCTATAAAAAGAATTGGATACATTTATCTATCACAAACTCCATATGAATGAACAGTGTGAACAGGATAGTTTTTTTAAAAAAAACTCAATTATTTTAGGTTACACTCAAGGGTAAAGTGTCCTTGTCCAGAGATTCTTATTTTTCTGTTCTGGCCAGATGTTTTCTGGGCTACTGGTTCTAGACCTGACCCTGTATTCTAGAAGGGCAATGAGAAGTCAGAGAGCACTTAAAGGAGGGAGACAGAGATGGGGAATGATCTCTGGGTCATACTATATGAGGATTTTTGAAGAGACTGGATCCATAGCCTGGAGAAGGAAATATTCATGTGGGACATGATTGTCTTCATTTATAAGAAGGGCTGTCATATGCTGTGTTTTATCCTCAACAAACAGAATGAGAAGTAATTGGTGAAAGTGAAGGAATGAAAAATTTAGACTTAATGTAAAGATCAGCTTCCTAATGGGTCCGGCTATCTGAGAAGTGATTCAGCAGCCTTAAGGAGTCATGGATACTTCATCCCTGGAGATGTTTGGACAGAGTCTGAGTGTCCCACCTTTGGGGGTGTGGTAGAGGCAATTTGTGATCAGTGTTGGGTTACAATTCGAAAGCCTCAAAGCTGCCTTCAAAATGAGAAAGTCTGTGATTCCAAGTCCTGCCAGGCATCACTTTTTCTTTTTCCATAGTTGACGACTTCCCCCATCACATGGGTACACACTCTGCCTTTATAATTAAAAATCTTTCTGCTTGGATGAATTGGGCTTACACATTAATAGTTATTTAATCAAATTCTATAATTAATAACTACTTCTATATGACTCCTTTGATTTGAATTGCAGTTAACAATCACTTCTACATTCTAGCTATTCTGTCATGGGACAGTTCATTCTCAAATCAACACCTGGCCCATGGGTGAGTTCTAGGTTTTTTAACGTCTATCGGGCACTGGCATGGGATAGAAAGAACAATGGGTTCAAATTTCTTCTCCACTACTTAATGGCCTTCTAACTTTACCTAAGTCACTTTTTTCTGGGCCCCAGTTTTCCCTTTAATTTGAAGAATGCCATATGAATCTCCTGAAATTCTTTTAGACTCAGTTTTGTTTAGGTGAAACCAAATATGGCAGAATACCAACTGATGTGTCCTCGAACCATATACATAGTCTTTCACTGAGGATGACTTGTATTTGTAAATCAAGTTCATTGTACCCCTGACCAGCTCATGAATCAAGGGTCTGCAAGACACTAATCAAACTCCTTATTAACTTGTAGATTAATTAATTAATTAATTAATGTAACTTGTAGATTCACTCTTCTTTTCCAAAAGATACCTCTTGTGAAAGATGGCTCAAAACCACCTTTTCAACGAAATCTCCTTCATTTGCTCCATCCAACCTAAATTCCTCAGTGGCCTATTCTTATCCAGCTTTTGCCCTCGCTATACTTCATGCATACAATTTCCTTCCTACCATGGATAGGTAGGTGTGAGATGGGAGAAATTCCAATTCAATTCAGCAAACATCTAGGTTTTCTTTTTTCCATACATGCATGGAATTGGGAAGATGGATTATTTCAAACACAGTCTCTGCCTTCATGGAGATTCCAGTCTAATTGGTTGCAAGGAATTGAAACAGATACTGCACAGCATTCCATGAAAACATCATCAGAAACGTATTAAGCACAATGAAAGATCTAAGGAAGGAAGGTTAGTGTTATTGACTGGAAGGCCAGCGAAGTCATTCTGGAGGAGCTAGAAATTAAATTAGACTTTAAAGGTTATGCAAGTGCTTTGCTGTACCCAGACATTAAAAAGAAAACAAAAAGCATTATTGGAAGGTTTCAGCATGGACTTCTGGGGATAATAAGCATGGGGTGGGGGTGGGTCATTCTCTGTATGAATGGGGGAAGGTAATTACATCAAGATCACATAGGATCACACAAAGGAAAAAATAAAATAATAGGTAGATGTGTTATAAGAAATGATAAGGAGGGCGTAAGGGTGTAAGGGTTTAAGAAAAACAGTCCTACATGAACTAATGCAAAGTAAAGTGAGCAGAACAAGGAGAACATTGTATATGGCAATGGCAATATTATATGATGAACATTTATGAATGACTTAGCTGCTCTTAGCAATACAGTGATTCAAAATAATCCTCAAGGACTCACGATAAAAAAAATGCCATCTGCTTAAAAAAAAGAACTGATGGAGTCTGAATGCAGGCTGAGACATACTATATTTCACTTTGTTTCTTCACTTTTGTTGTTCAAGTTCTCTTTCACAAAATGACTAATATGGAAAGATGTTTTATACTGTTACACATGTAAAATCTTATATCAGATTGCTTGCTGTCTCAGGGAGAGAGGAGAGGAAAGAGAGAAAGTAAGACTCAAATTTTAAAAAAGAAGGATAAAATATGTTTTTTATGTAATTGAGGGAAAAATAAATTTAAAAAATTTAAATGATTTGTAGGAATTCAACTGGAAAAACTGTCAAGCAAATTGAGCCACTAGTTGGGGAATTAGGAAAAGAAAAATGTAAGCCATGGCACTTTAACTGAGCTTTTAAAAAATGAGGAGTTGCAAAAGGAAGTACACTCTAAACATGGAGGATAATCTTAAAAAGGCATAGAGGCAGTAGATGGAATGAAGTGAGTAAGAAACAAAGAGACAAGCCTGACTGGATTGAAGATTGTATGAAGCGGGGAATGTGGAAATGAAGCTGAAAAGGAGCCAGTTTGTAAAGGTGTGTGTGTGTGTGTGTGTGTGTGTGTGTGTGTGTGTGTGTGTGCACATAAGTGTGAGATTTCCTGGCTTCCAGATCAGTGACTTGGTTTTTACCCCCTCACAAGGATTTCAGAAGGAGAGGCAGTGTGAGACACTGGAAAGAGACCTGGATTTGGAGACAGAGGACCCAGCTTCAAATCATGGCTACTACTTACTGCTGTGTGACCTTAGGCACGTGATTTGATTTCCTGAATCTTTATTATTATTTTGTTGTTGCTAAATACTTACTTTCCATCTTAGAATCAATACTGTATCTTGGTTCCAAGGCAGAAGATCAGTAAGAACTAGGCAATGGGGGTTAAATGACTTGCACCCAGCTAGGAAGTGGCTGATTTGAATCTAGGACCTCCCATCTCTAGTCCTGGCTCTTAATCTACTGAGTCACCCAGCTGCCCCTCTAAGTCCTTATTTCTTGATCTGCCAAAGGTAGTAGTAGATGAGTAGATGGCCTCTCATATTTCTCTTTCAACTCTCATATTTCTCTTTCAACTCAAGATCTAGGCTGCCTTAATCTTTAAGTTGGCCACTCAATTCTTTGCCCAGACTAATATAGACTGTTTCCCAGAGCTGTATATTCACTTCCCAGAATGGTCTGTAATACTGAAAAGTATTGCCCCTGAAAGGAAAATATTAAATACATCTTGAGAGCTTTGTTTTTTTTCTTATTCCTCCAGGGGCCTCAGTTTGCCTTTGAGGGTAGATAGCTGTCTCCAAAAGACTAAAGTAGGGAAAGAGTGCTTCCAACCAAGAAGGAGCCTGATAGAAGCACCATCTTGTCCTCGCCCAACATCCTCTGTCTGATTGCAGATCAGAACACAATGGCTGTCTCCCTGTTCTATTTCCTAATGATTCTTTCACAGGTTTGGGCTCCCAGCCTTACCTATCAAGTTATCTTGATAGGGTTTTCCCCCAACTTGCCAACTGAGAATTGCCTATTGAGAAATTGGGATAAGAATAGGTATTTTTCTTCCCAGAAATAGCTCTGAACCACTTTGGGGACATTTTCACCAAAAACATCATGTTTGACAGCACTGGGGAACTGTTCCTGTGTATTTGAAAGACAAACAATTCTTTTTCTCCTTGACACTTTATTGCTTTAAATGCAAAGCCCTCTAGATGGAAGTTTCCTAAGCCAAGACATTTTGTCTAACCTTCACACACACCTCTTCTCCCTCCCCAGTCCCTTCTCCTTCCGCTTGCCTGCACTTGAATGCTTAGTTCATTAAGATCTTTGGAAGCAATGGAAATATTACAGGGGGCATGGAAAGAGGAAAAGGGCTGTCGACAATTTTATTTTTAAAAGCCACTAAGAATAGGGTGAACCTTGTAAAAATAGCATGGATGCGTACAGAGCTGTGCAGACGGCCAACTTCCTCTTCTAAAGTCAGTGTTTGCAGTTTAATGAGGCCTTGGAGCAAGGCTTCTGCTTAACTTTCCTCTGCCAGCTAATGGCGGGCTCAGAAACATGAAAGGGGTGTGAGAAAGGGGAGAGGGGCCTGCTCCAGCTGTCACAAAAGCAAACTGTTTATTTGCTCAGACAACAGCATTCTCTCTCCCTTTCACTCTCTCTCTCTCTCTCTCTTTCTCTCTCTCTCTCTCTCTCTCTCTCTCTCTCTCTCTCTCTCT